>NW_015552681.1:148998-156684 GCF_001515605.1 Sinocyclocheilus anshuiensis
TGTTATGTTATGTTATGTTATGTTATGTTATGTTATGTTATATATTTCCCATTATCATATTGACATCACTTTTTGCCAGGGTCACGCTGCTGCATGCTTCTTTCATTTTCGTATTTCATATATATTTTTATTTATTTATTCGAATCTCCTATTATTGTATTTTTTTCTTTTCTTTTTATAATTTCCCATTGTTGTACTGACATCACTAACTCCACACTGAGCATCCTGTTGGTTTATTTTTCAGGATCCCGCTGTAAAGGAGACAAGTCTGTGTTCTGTCGGATGGAGGTTCTCAGTACGTACTGCTCCAATCCGGGCTACAGGCAGATGTGCTGCAAGTCCTGCAACGAGGGCAACTACACCACTGAATTCAACCTGACGAGACCCTGGATGTACACCATTGTCGCCCCTCCCATAACTCCCACCGCAACGGCTCCTGTTCTCACAACACAGCTGTACAGAACTTCACAGAAGCCTGGCACAACAATCACGGCATCATTCAGCAGATCGAGAAACATCAGCACTGAGCCCACATCTTGGGGCTACACATCCACTGTGAACCCAATAACCCTAAAACCAGGAACCACAGTCCCTTTCACCATTGGTTCTGTCACTGTGCACACTAAGCATCCCAGCACACTCGACTACGAAGAGGAAACCAGCACCCCCTTCTACGAGGACGAAACCTGGAGCGATATCTCAACCGAACACTTCTCAGAATCTGAATCATCAGAGTTTGTAGAGCCTTGGCCAACCACTCCACAATATACAAGCACACTTGAGAATAAAAACATCGGGACAACGTTTGTGACAATGCTACAGCCTAATGTTACTGCAACAAACCCTCCTGCCATAATCAGTCTCCATCGGTCAGAAGACAAGAAGGAGAATAACTCCATCGACATGTCCTACAGGATTGCCAGTCCAAACGAAGTCGCACTCAACCACTTTGTCCCCAGAAAGCGAGTGTCGTTCCGTGAGAAAACGCATAATAAAAGAATTCAAGAGCTCCTTGCAGAGAAAAGACAACAAGACTTCCTGCTTCAAAGACTGAAACGAAAACCAGGAGACTGATACATTTCCTTTATCCCTGTGGTATTTTGTGAGTATATTTTTAAGTGGTTTTACGGCCTCTACACTCTTGGCATTTGCAATATTTTTACAGGAAATAACCTCAGATCTCAATCTTTCATGTAGTATCTGTTCAAGGCATCTGATCGGAAAGAAACATTTTTTTTTTTGAGGATGACATTTTCCTAGGGGTTTACCACATTCGGCTATTTTATTGGGGTGAATACAGGGGCGTAAGAAGCTGTCTGTAGTGAAGGTCTGACAGTTTAAGCTTAAGCCAGGCACATACAGTACGATTGTTCTAGTCCTCTACAATTGTTGTACATGATCCCAATGAGATCTTGGGTAAAAGAGTCATGGCACACTGTGTGATGTTAGCAGTCAGACTGTACGATACACATCCAGGATTTTGGTCCCAGTGGTGCTGTTGACAGCATATACGAGTGGTCACCGCACAGCTGCAACAAAATTTCACCGCCAGAACTTCATTGGAGGCTGAGAATCGTTGTGAAGCGAAGAAATCATCTGATGGTGAATACACTTCATGCAAAAACCACATTTTGTGCTACAGAAATTGTATGATCCCGAAATTTGTCTCAGATGGCAAAATCGTAAAGTGTGAACCTGACTTAAAGCAAGATTTTTCAGATGTTTTTCTGTTTGAATGCACTCAAATGAAAGCTTGTTGAATGAAAAGATCCATGAATCATATATATATATATATATATTATTTTTATTTTATTTTTTTATTTTTTTTACACATTTTGTCATATTTCTTTAACCTGTGAGGAAAAAGTCATCACCTTTAAAGGTTTATTGACCCTTCTGAAAACAAAATTAAATCACCTGGTTTGCTGATCATTGACTGGTGAGGACCAGCTAAACCAGCTGAATATCATCTTGACCACACTGGAAGACCAGCTAGACCAACTTAAACTAGACCTGCTAAAAAGCTGGTTTAATGTGTTTTTTTTTTCATCAACAGAATGATTTTTCAACATTTGGTTTATCTTGTCCAAACTTTTCAAGTTAACTTGCTTTAAATCTTCATTGCATTACCGTATATATATCAAGCTAACTCCCAAGCCCATGGATCCTGTGAGAAGTTGCAGTCACATTAGCCAAAATTCAGCTAATATAGTGTAGCGATGTATGAAGCACAGGTCACACAGAGAAGTCACTTTCAAACCAAGCAGCTTTCTGTTGATCAGTGTGGTGAATCCGTGTGTCCAGCTTAGGAAATGGGGAAATTTCACCACAACACGGAATTCCAGATTGCGTTGATTCCTATTGAAATGACTGGATTTCACCTGTGAAAATTTGCAGAACAATGGTATTTGACTGCATCTTAAATGTGACTGCACCTCAACTCTACATATTACGAACCTTATGTTGAAAAATCGTGTTCAGAAATATTCTGCTAAATGAACAAATGTAAATCAGCTATATACAGCATAATGGAATGTAAACTACTTCTAGCTTGAGCAGTATGCTGAATAAACAGCAGGCAAATATGTCGCAATGTTTACATGGGAAAAAACACGTTTGGACGCAAGTGTGAACGACCTAATAGGACAAGGGTGCTCAATCCTGTTCCTGGAGAGCTACCTGTCTGCAGAGTTCAGATCCAACCCTGATTCAACACCTGTCTGTAATTATCAAGTGCCTCTGAAGATCTTAATTAGCTGGTTCATTTGTGTTTGATCAGGGTTGGAGCTGAACTTTGCAGGAGGGTAGATCTTCAGGAACAGGATTGGGCACCCCTGCACTAGGATGATTGCTGTGGGATTGCTGACATTTTGGAACAAAATATTAATTCTGTAACCACATGACTATTTCTTGCAAAAAAACTTAGCTGGCTTCTATCTTAATAAATGCACAGATTTGAATCCCTTCGTAAAAGTTGTAAATATGAACAAGAATTTATTTTTTGTATTTATTGAAGTACATGTGTTTTCTTCCACAGCCATTTTGTGTTTATCAGACCACTTTGTGCTTATTGTGCATGCGGCATGAGTAACAATCCTACACGTATCCAAGAGTCAATACTATGATATCTCCTCCGCATTCCAAGCACTGTACTTGAGAAATCAGTGTATTTTAAAAATGCAGTGCACGTCTGCATTCTTCGTTTATGACTGTCTACATTCTTGATTCAAGGGGTACAAGTGGACGTCTACATTCTTGATTCATCACATTCTTCACTTAATAAAGCTGCAAATTAACTAACAGTGTTGGTCTTATTCCAGCTATTTAAAAAAAAAAAAAGGTTTGGAGAAGTGGTTTTAAGTAGAAACCAACTGATGGCCACAAGATGGCAGTGCTTCTCTATCAGTTTTTTTTTTTCGGTCTGATGTGAGTATTTATCTTAATCTCTCAACGTTTCACCTTCCTGGAGTATTTGTCTCAATGTACTTACTGCTTAAACTGCCATTAAGATGGTCACATACAGATTAGTTTTGTTTGTAGAACAACAGTTTAACTAAATATATATATATATATATATATATATATATATATATTGAGCCGCTGTATAGTTGCAGATGGCAGTTTAGTGTCATTTTGTTGTAACTACATTGTTTTTACTAATGTTTTCCTACTATTGGGTGGTGAAGGTCTCAAAGTTGCTGTTTTCCGATTAAAGCAACCTTGTGTCTTTAGACAAATTAAATGATGAAGGCCTGGCAAAAATAGCTTGCCTATTTTGTGCTGCAAAGTCAACATGACTATCAAAGTTTCAGTGCTGCTGGCTATAATACACGTTAGATTTTTTATAATAGGCACATGCTTTTATAATTCATTTGGTCAAATTTGTACATACACTACATATATCACAATAATAGCAGCATAGCCTACTGAAGTTAAATAATAGGACTAGGCAGTTAACCACTGAAATATTGTATCATTTTATAACCATAATGCAGCCAACATTGTGATTCTTACAGATTAGAAATGTGTGTAATAAACTGACCTTGTAATTGTGCACATAACGTAGGGGGCATCTTAAAAAATGTCCTTTACCAGAGCTGCCCCGTGGCATATGTTTACATATGTCAATTTCCTCATAGCTTTTATATCAGATGACTGTCTTATCTATGTGGAAAACACAAACAGGACCAAAATAAACCTTATCTGCATATAAAAGATAAAAACTGAGGTCTCTAGCAAACACTAAACTGGACATATAAAAATGTTTTTCATTTATAAAGCTCTAAAAACCGTACTGACTGATGTTTTATTGCATTTCCTGCAAATATGGAAAAAATAAAGGGTCTCAATTAAATATGTGCAGTGTCACATGGTTAGTGCGAATAGTCACATGACCAGAGCAGTTTAATTCTGCTTTGCACCATGAGATGATGATGGCTGCATCAACGCTCCAAAACGAAAGGCTAGTAAAGTATGTTAACATAAAGATATGACAAAGATTTTTGGACCACAGTATCTTTAAGGTGTCTAGTATTAATATATTAATTCACATATATTCAGTTTTGTTGAGTGTGGTCATAGAATGAGTAAATACGTTGATGGTCACAATAGTGACCGGTGGGATAACAGTGAATTTAGGTATACAATATAAATCCAATTGCAGTTGTTAGTGAAGGCTGCACTAAAATGTTGCAATGACAAGATATTACACTAAATTAAAAGTTAAAATGTTACAAATAAGTTACAATATTGATGTTGTAATACTGGTAGCACTAATATAAAAATGTGATCATATATTTTACAATAAAGTAACAATTTTGAAATACGTTGATGGTTGTTCTTTTTTTCTTCTATCTCAGTATTCTTAACAGTGTTGTATAAAGTTTTTTTACGCATAATAGTAACCTTGAATGTTATCAAACAGTATAAAATAGCTGGGCAATTTTTATGACTGCAGAAATAGGCCTATGTTAATTCAGTGTACACTTTATCCCACCGGTCACAATTGTGACCGACCATAAAATAACATTTCAAAAAATAACTTGATTATTTCAAAGGGTTACTAATGACACATCATTTGGATATTTTCATGTCTGGGAAAAATTTGGGATTAAACAAAATTTAAGGATAAAATCACAGCGGCTTCCTTCAGAGTATGCATGGCTCATAACAGTTATAAATATAAACAAAAATGATTAAAAATGGTTAAAGAGCACACTATTTACATGTTTTAAATTGTAGCTTGTTAATTAAGTACATCATTTTGTATGGATCCTCCTTATCTGCATATAGAACATCAACAGGAATATTCTGACGTGCTTCCAACTCCCATACAGTATATACAGAACATTTACAACAAACAAATCCATTCATGTCATTCAATCAATATTTCATGCCTATATTTCTTACCACAGAAAGCAGCACTGAAACTTTAATGGTCACTCCATTGCGTGTCCTGCTCTGTTGAAGTTGACTTTGTCTTAAAATTTCCTGAATAATTCAACAGATAAAAACCTTGGAGGCCTTATTCTATCTCCCTTCGACCAACGCACACTTCTGCACTTCTGGTGGCGTTTTATATAACCGCATTGTGTAAGAGTTACTTAAAATGAACCCTGAATACAACTGGCAAACTAATGGTGTTTTTTAGGGCAAATTGCTATCTGTGCTCATGTGAAGTAACATGCTGTTGTGTAATTTTACTGTTTGTGTGTCATGTTAGCTTTGAAATGCTGTGACCAAATCCCATTAGATCTCTTTTAAGATGTGTTAGAAGCTGTCTGCAACACAAAGAATTAGATTTTGGATATTTGCATGTTAAAATTAGATTATTAAATCAACGTGCCAACCTCAAAATCTAACAAAATGACTTTTAAAATGTACAAATTGTCAACAAATTGGGGCACATTTTCTTTTATTGCATGAAGAAGGTGACTCCATTATGAAGGTGACTCCTAACATCTCTGAGACATCCTGGAGTCATTTCTTCACTAACAGGAATGGACAGACTTCACCCTCAGCCAGGCCATGCAAGTTGTAGATGAGTTTGTTTCTTCAGCAGAACAGATTTGGAGAAATTTAGCATAACATTACTTGCTTACCAACTGATCCTCTGCAGTGAATGGGTGGCGTCAGAATGAGAGTCCAAACGGCTCATAAAAACATCATAATAATCCACAAGTAGTCAACACGACCTCGATAGCCTGCAGGCAAGGACATTTTCAGGAAATTTTCATTTCGGGGTAAACTATTTCTTTAATGTTATCGAAAGGCCACTGGAATATGAAACTGCAGATCCTGTTCTTTAGTGTCAAGTGATAAAATAAATCTAAGCTTGATTTAGTGGCATTCTCTTTGTAAGTTTTTTGGTGCTCCCAAATTATTGACATGCATCTAATATATGTGCTAAAAGTTCACACATTAACTATGAACATGTTCAGAATGTTCAAATACTTTGTCTTAATTTAAATTGTATAATTATAATTTAAAACCTAAACCTTTTTTGTGAAATGTTGTCCAAGGTGGAGTCACAGTATGTCACTATGCAGTGTTTACTAATAACAATACTCTTCATAAATTCATACTTCTTATTTTGCTAAATTTCCATTTTTGTTCTCAGTAGCGGTACCATATTCACATTTTTGTGCTAATCAAGTTCATTTTAATGTGAAAAGTTCTTTAATTAAAATGAATGCTATAGGGAGAGGTACTGTGGCATCATCTAATGATTTTTGCGCTTTAAGGTGATGTCAGATGTGAATGTTCAGTATTTGAGTTCTGGTTACAATGTTATCACTTTAATTATCTCTGATAGTCATGGGAATATATTACATATTTACATATTACATAAGCTAAGACCTGCAAAGTTCAGTGCTCTAAATGAGTTCCTAACTGAAACTGCCATGATTATTAAATGGATAATCTGAGTTAGGTAGTTTCTGTAAATAAATAAATCTTAAGAAGATTTTAAGAAGAAAGAGTTTAAAGGGGTCATATGATGCTATTTAAATTTTTCCTTTCTCTTTGGAGTGTTACAAGCTCTTGGTGCATAAAGAAGATCTGTAAAGTTGCAAAGACTAAAGTCTCAAATCCAAAGAAATATTCTTTATAAAAGTTAAGAGTCTACCTCGCGTACCTAAAACGGCTCGTTCTAACACGCCCCCACATGTCTACGTCACGATGTGGGAAGATTTGCATAACACCGCCCAAATGTTCACGCAAAGAAAGAAGGCGTAACTTTAATTCTCACTGTAGTGTTGTTGTTGCCCTGTGTTTCGTTCTGAAAGCGAAACTACTTTGTTTGGCCTTCCAAACGAGGACGATATCCGCTTCGTCATGCCTAGAGCTGATCCGTGCTGGTCGCTGAGGAAATACATCAACTTCGCGCTGTGGATCGCCGGATCGGCTTTCACCGTGGCCGAAGCGGAGTCCAGCCCGGGGTCATCACTTGTGGTTGCCGCAAGCCCGCCGGCCTCCGCTCACTCTAGCCACCGGCCTCCGCTCACTCAAGCCGCTGGCTCTTTTGGAAGGACACGACTAGAAATCAGTAATTAAGTTGTATTTACGACACTGTTTCAGAACAGTTCAACCAAAATATTAAGATGTGTGCTGCGCATTTTATGGAGGACTGTTTCCTGATCCTGGTAGACTACAATGCCGGCTGTTCTGACTCAAAGACTGTAAGTA
>NW_015552681.1:156997-161953 GCF_001515605.1 Sinocyclocheilus anshuiensis
TTTGAACCTTAAACCGCATAAACACATTTCATTACACCAAATACACAAAATAATGTTCTTTTTAGCAACATCATATGGCCCCTTTAAGAAGAAAGGTTATTGGGCTCTATGTGAAGGTTGTACAACCTTGCGAAGGTGTTAGGTGTTGCCCAGCCCGCAGCTCTGCAGATGTCTGCCAGAGAGGCGCCAAAACCAAAGCCCAGGAGAAAGCCACACTCTGGGTGGAGTGAGCTCTCACCCCCATGGGGCACGGCTCGCCTTGGAATTGGTATGCCAAGGTGATGGCATCCACTATCCAGTGGGCCAACCTCAGCTTGGAGACAGCCTTCCCTTTCTGCTGGCCTCCATAACAGACAAAGAGCTGCTCTGAGCTTCTGAAGCTCCGGGTGTGGTCCACATATATGCGCAGTGCTTGTATGCGACATAGCAACGGCAAGGCTGGATCTGCCTCCTCCGGGGGCAGAGCTTGAAGGCTCACCACCTGGTCCCAGAAGGGAGTGGTGGGAACCTTGTGCATGTATCCAGGCCGGGGTCTTAGGACAACGTGAGAGTAGGCCGGCCCGAACACAAGGCACTCTTCACTTACCGAAAATGCTCGAAGGTCCCCGACCCTCTTGATGGAAATGAGCGCGGTCAGGAGTGCTGTCTTAAGAGACAGGATCTTAAGTTTAACTGACTCAAGCTGCTTAAAGGGATCCGTCTGAAGTCCAGCCAGGACAAGAGAGAGATCCCAGAAGGGCATGAAGGGTGGCCTAGGAGGGTTCAGCCGCCTAGCACCCCTCAGGAACCTGATGACCAGGTCATGCTTTCCCAGGGACCGGACATCCACTGCCTTGTGATGCACTGCGATAGCAGAAACAAAAATTTTCAAGGTGGAGGGTGACAGCCTACGCTCCAACCTTTCCTGCAGGAAACAAAGCACGACTCTTCTGGGCATCTTCTGGGGTCTTCTCGCTGAGAAGAACACTAGTTAGTGAACAGACTCCACTTCAAGGCATAAGCTATCTTGGTAGAGGGAGCTCTGGCTGGAGGTTCCACAGGTCTGGATAAGGGTGCCATATGATGCTCAGCTGGAACCGCCGCAGAGCTAGAAGCACTGCCAACAACTTCAGGCAATTGATGTGCCAAAGCATTCAAGGCCCCATCCAGTACCCTTAGGATGCCTGCCCATTGCATGTAGTGCCCCAGCCTGTCCTGGAGGCATCTGTTGTGACAACAACATGCCGGGAAACTTGTTCTAAGAGCACCCTGGCCCATAGAAAAGCAAGGTCTGACCAGGGGTTGAATGTGCGGCGACACATCGCCGTGATAACGTCACAATGTGTCCTACAGCGCTATGCCTGTGCTCTCGGGACTCGGCTGTGTAACCAGCTGAGGTGGTCTCATATGAAGCAATCCGAGCGGCGTGACTACGGTTGCGGATGTCATATGTCCCAGGAGCCTCTGAAATTGTTTCAGCGGTACCACTGTCCTGCCTCTGAAGGAACTCAGGCAATTCAGCACTGACTGGCGCGATCGTTGGTGATACGCGCCATCATGTCGACTGAGTCCAACTCCATATCGAGAAAAGAGATTCTCTGCAGGGAGGAGAGCTTGCTAATTTCCCAGTTGACCTGAAGCCCCAGCTGGCTGAGGTGCTGGAGCACCAGATCCCTGTGATCGCACAACTGTTCTTGCGACTGGGCCATGATGAGCCAGTCGTTGAGATATTTGAAGATGCTGATGCCCACTTCCCGTAATGGGGCAAGGGTGCCCTCCTCGGCTTTGGTAAGACATGGGGGGACAGGGACAGCCCGAAGGGGAGGACCCTGTACTGATACGCCCGACTCTCGAACGCAAACCATAGGAACGACCTGTGTCAAGGGAGAATCGAGATGTGAATGTAAACGTCTTTCAGGTCAACAGCTGCAAACAGGAACGGGAGGTTTTGAAGGGCCCGATTCAAAACTCGCAGATCCAGGATCGGCCAAAGGCCACCGCTCTTTTTGGGCACGATGAAGTAAGGGCTGTAGAACCCCTGCCTCATCTCGCCTGGAGGGACAGGCTCGATTGCATCCTTCACCAGAAGGACAGCAATCTCCTCGTGCAGGACAGGGGCATCTCGGACTACCACCAAAGTCTCGAGAACGCCGCTGAACCTGGCGAGGGTTGCCTGGCGTACTGAATCAAACCGAGGAGCTCGACGTGCCAGCCTTGATGTAATATCAGCACGGTATGGAGCTGCTGTGGAGGTTGCAGGAGGGTGCCCACTGCGACGAGCAGACTGTTGGCCAGCCCTCAACGGAATGGTGGCAGCAGGAGGATCATGTTGGGGCAAGATATGCTTGATGGCCTAAATCTGCTTCTGTACTGCTGAGAACTGCTGGGCAAAGTCTTCGACAGTGTCGCCGAACAGGCAAACCTAGGAGATGGGAGCGTCAAGAAAGCGAACTTTGTTGACATCTCTTATCTCAGCCAGGATGAGCCAGAGATGGCGCTCTTAGACCATTAAGACCGAAAAGACCAAAACCAAGAGGACACGGACGGAATGTCATCTTTAAAAAGACACAGACCATCTGCAATTTGCTCTTTTAGGAAATTGCTCTTTTGTGAAATGGAGCACCCAGGGGAATCACCACTGAGTGAAGGGGGACACCGCTGTTGCACCGTTACGCCAAAACCAGAAGAGCAGGCGAGGTGAATGGCTGTGGAGTGCTTTCTCATCCACTCTGCTCCGAAGCAAAAATCTGAATGAGTGGATACACGCCGCCATCTTATATACCCGTATGTAGGGGGGAGTGGCTTGGCATGCAAAATCCACTCACAAATTTTCATTGGCCTTTTTTCTTAAACTCAGAGGTGATTAGGGCTCCTAAGTAAGACCCCTTATGTCGTCACGACATAACTCATAGTGACTGACAGATAAGGAACTAACGTGTTCTGGCTATTGGTTGCATAGATTTCTAAAGAATATTTATCCTGAATGTCTGATTCAATTCTATAGGTTCTAAAGATTTCAATCTATAGATATATGATCTGTAAGTAAAAAAACTACACTAAACATAATTGAACATATGACTAGAAGTAAGCAAAGCGCTGCTTTGTTTACATTTTGTATATCTGTGTTTATCTCATATATCTTTGTTTCAGTTTCTCCTTTTGAATGATGAATATATACTATTGATAGCTGCTGATATAGACAGTTAATTCCTCTCACGCATGCGCAGAACGCACGTGTTAGTTTGCCGCCGGCTGTAGTCTGTTCGGTGTGTTCGAGCTCAGCTTTTTGATCTGATGCTGCCGACATGAGGCGACAACACCGTCGGCTTTCGTCGCCGCTAGTTCTTTGAAGTCGGCTTGGTGTGTCCCGGCCTTAAGACAACCAGTGAAAGTGACACCTGTACATAAAAAACCGAATACAATGTCTCAAAACTAGTGAACAAACACCAAAGCCCTAAAATACTCTATATAGTCAGCTAAGTAGGTACGTTTTTGAGGCACAGCTAATTATTTATTCAACAGTTAAATAACTAGCAAAATATCAAAGGAGGCTAAGCTATTTTTGGCTTGCCATATGTAGCTCCATCAAAGCCTTTGATGCCAGATCACATGCCACACGCTTCATTTATTAAAGTGATGGAGATGGTGCAGCAGTCACGAACAGAAGGATGATGAAGGTATCGTGACTAGCAAAAAATTTTAGTAACAAACAGGCTGTCAATGCTGAGGGTGAATGATAAAGGTCATCTTCTCAAAGGATCTCAGTGGGTCGCTATCGTGCATGTGATAAACAGGTTACACGTGCTAAAGAAGACGTGCACAGTTACTCATTAACCAGACTTTCCAGTTCACGCTACACATTAATGCCCTGCTGTGTCGTGTTTATTTGCACAGCCGCTGATTCATATTTTATTCTAAACACTCTGGCAAATCGACAAAAATAAATATATAAACAAACAAACAAACCTGCTCATAGATGAAATCTTAGTACTTAGGTTAACATTTATTGATAGGATTGATTTATTATATGATATCTGGAGAACTACTTTCACATCGCTATGTATTTATTTGTATATATATAGGATTGTTTTATTATTTATTTGATAATATATGGAGAATTACTTTTACGTCTTTTGTCACAGTGCGCCTACGGTGAGGAGCGAGGAATATGGAGCAAGGAACGACGAGAATCAGGATTAGCAGTCTTTATTGACATCACAGGAATCACACGTAGGACACGGGAATCAACGTTCAAAACCGGACAGAGAACTCAAAACAGGAAACACCTTAAATACACAAGACATGACGAGGGGAAGACGAGAAACACCTGGGATCAATAAACATAATAGGAACAGGAAACAGGAAGGACCAAATATGGGCATTGACATAACCTGAAGCACGTTGGGGAGCAAAACACACGAAACACGGAACAGAGTCTGACATTACTGGGGTGGGCGCCCTGGAGGCTGGTGCAGGACTGGGACATGGGCAATACCTCCAGGGCAGATCAGGCAGTCCAAGGTGCCATGGTAAGGCACAGGGAGCTCGGGGCACCATGGCGGAGCAAGCAGACTAGGAAGCTATGGCAGAGCAGGCAGAGCAGGAGGCCATGGCGGAGCATACAGTTCAGGAAGCATTGGTGGAACAGGGAACTCAGGAGGCGATGGTGGAGTAGGGAGTTCAGGAGGCCATGGCGGAGCAGACAGTTCAGGAGGCCATGGTGGAACAGACAGTTCAGGAGGCCATGGCGGAACAGGGAACTCAGAAGGCCATGGCTGGACGGCCTCCATGGCCTTGGCCTTGCCACTCGGCCACTACGGATTGACCCATACTACCCCCACCCCAAAAAAATCCTTGGGGAGAATAGCCTTTAGAGGCCCTCCGTAGGCCTAACTCGGGAACAATGGCCCTCCCTGGGCTTGACTTGGGGACTGGAGCCCTCCTTGGGTTCGACATGGGAACTGGAGCCCTTTCTGT
>NW_015552681.1:162762-179007 GCF_001515605.1 Sinocyclocheilus anshuiensis
AAACCATAGATATATATATATATATATATATATATATATATTATGGTTGTTATTAATAGTGAATAAATCTAAAGCTTTTGAGACTATTATTTTGTGTTATTTCATTTGTCATGGGTGGGGGGGTGAAACTGCCCTTTTTCTGAAAACTGCCCTGTGAAACTGCCCTTTTTCAGTTTCAGCACATGCCCCTCAAAAGGTCTGTGCACGGCCCTGGTCTGACATATAAGTTAAAATAAATAATGCTTTGCAATTGCAAACACAAAGCCAAAAACAGTTAATTTTTTTCCGGACATGCATTTATGTACAAACATAATTTATTGTACAGACTTTATTTAAATAAAATCTAAAATTCAGGCTTATATTTTAAAAACAGTAATTTAAAAACTATTGGTAAGCTAAGTCATACAACCAATGCATATTATAAATCACACATGGGTTATTGCAAAGTTTGTTTTTTAGAGATTGTTCATAATAGATTGTGATTATTAAAATAAATACTGGTGACTCTCCATTTCAAGAATCAAGGGCTTGTGTTTGATATGATATAGGTATGTTATGATGGGCATAACCCAACAGATCATTAATAACATTACATGACACATTATTAATTTAAACACTTTCTTCTAGGAAAGAACTGTTATATGATTTGTTTTGTAAAACTAAAATAAATGTTATTGGTGGTAAACAATGTGAATCTGTTCACCAATTTGCTCAGAAAGTAAAAATAAGTGCAAAGAGGAGATTTCTGAGCCACTAGCGACACCAAAAGAAACAGCAGGCAGTTTCAAACAGGTTTCCTATTTCCCAGGTTTATTATTAGTCAAATAAAGAGTTAGTCCCGCCCCTAAACTCACTCTGTTCATACATCTGGCCGTTCAAATAGGTTGTAATGTTATAATAGCGCTATGGTGATGCTTTGTATAACCTACAAAAAATTATATTTTACAGTTGTCTCTGCATATTCAGCAGAAAGTATATTAAAAGTGAAAATGACATGGATTAGCTTTAAATCTGATCTTGGCCTCATGGAGCAAATGGGAGCAATCATCATACGTGATTCAGTTCTGTGCTGGAAATGAAAGGACCGTGTGAGTCTCTTCAGTGCTGAGTGGCTGTCAGCACGAGATGGCTAGATGAGTATCAGAATATATCAGCTCGGTGTGACTGCAGTTCATTGAGGGCAACACAGTTCATTCCTAGCATGATTCGCATACATGTTGCCATGGTTTTCTGCACTCACTGCCTGTGCTATTACAGTCTTTATTTTAAAGTTCCATATTTCTTCTGTATTCCCTTGCCATTCATTTTGTCCTTCTTTCATTTGACTCAGGTCGACCTACCTAGCAAGAAGACTCTGTACCCTTGTCTTTCTGACTATTATTCTTGTTATTGGATTTATCACTTTCTAATTCTCCTTCTCTTATCTTCCTCTTTTTGTCTTTCATTTCATATCCTCCAAAACTGCCTCTGGATATACTCACACACATAAACACTTACTTAAGTGGTCACAGGCACGAAGGCGCAGTTTTAATTTAACTGAGCTGAGTGTTCACTAAAAAAAACACACAGATTATTATTTCAAGTCATGAAACAGATCACAGATCATTATTTCAAGTCATTTCAAATTCATTTTGATGCGGACAAGACCGAGAGTAGTGATTTCCGAATGGGTACATTTTTAACTGAATTGGTTTGACCAATTTAGACCATATTATTTGTGAGCAGTTGCTAACATAATAGGTGTGAATTATTGCATTGATCAGCCAATTACAGCACTGCCTCCACTCATGTGACTTTTCATCTGTATTTTGCTCACCTTCCTCTAAAACATTGTCTATTGGTGTCTTTTTTGAGGCACTGATTTCCAGTGGCATCGGTTTTCAACGAAGTTTTGATTTTCTGTGTTAATGAAAGCAGTCAGTTTGAACTACTTCATTATTAATTAAAAGTTTAGGTGGTTAAAGGGATAATCCACCTGAAAATGAAAATTCACTTATCCTTTACTCACTTTCACACCATCCCAGATGGACTTTCTTTCTTCAGATGAACACAAAGATTTTTTAGAAAATATTAGGTTTTTGGCCTGAGGTGATGGCTTTAGTTAAAACAATTTTAAATATTAGTATTTTTTCTTACACCCAGGGGCGGATTGGCCATCTGGCAATTCTGGCAAATGCCAGAGGGGCCGGACCATTTTGTTTAATGTGGGCCGGTCAGATAAAATTGTTTTTACGGGCCAACAGCGCATAGGATGGATATTTATCGCTTGCACGATTTCTCTATGGTTATAATAATAATAATGTTAATAATAAATAAATGTTAAGCATTTTGCCCAGTCGGCCACGGCCGGCCGCCTGGTCCCGAGATGGGCCGACCGAACCGTTCAGTCAAAATCAAGCACATCATCAGAGAGAGTGCAACACGAGCTAATTTTCAGTAAAAGCTAGATAATGGACGGTGAAAAAGGAAAGGTGGTGCAGAAAAACTTTGAGAAAGGAAAAAAAAAAGGGCTTAAGTTCGATGCTGCTAAATGCGTAAAATTAACCAAACTCTTTTCAAAAGGTTTAAATTCGGCTGCTGCAGCGGAGGACAGTTAGTGCCGCAGAGGTAAGAAGAAAACAGAAAATACAGCTAGCACAAGCAGTGTTGCCAAACCCCTCCCTCAGAAAATCTCTAGAACCACCCTCAAAAGTCTCCGTTTTTCACAAAAAGTCGCCAAATATGAAAACAAAGTAAATACAGGTCAATTTGGTAAAGGTAAAGGAAAGTAAATATATATATATATATACTTTACAAATGATAACAGTATAAAAAAAAATAACAAAATATTAAATATAACAAAAAATTCTGAAGTGAAATTAGGAAATGCTTGTGATCTGCAAGCACATCAAACATGATGGAAATGATGGAAAGACACAATGTTGGGAATTTCTTTTATGTGTCACCAAAGTGCATCCCTGTCCTGCTCAAATACAACAGATAAGAGATATTATGATTCTCCAAAAACAAAAACTTTATTCATACAAACTTATTTCAGTCAACACACTCTATTACTACAAAGTAAGTGCAACATACTGCATCCCAGCACACATGACATGATGATGCACTGTCTCTCTCTCAGTATCTGGTTGACATGACTGTGCATGAATTGTGGTATAACTTTTGTGTCCGTGGTTAAAACAAGATGTTCATTTTTTTTCTCCGGCATCTTGATTGATGCTTATAATGAAATTGTGGTGTGCGTCATGGCAGGCGTGGCGTACTGGTGTGTTCACTGCGCAGACTCATTGGCATGATTGAGAGCAAACGTGAGCGGTCACGAGCCTACGGCAGAGTGTGGCCAAGTAAAAAATAAAAAATCTCCAAAAAAAATTGCTAGTTTTATTTAAATATAGCTAAAATAGCTCCTTGTCGCAAAAATAAAAAAAAGTCGCAGCTACAATGAGAAAGTAGCTAAATTTGGTGACAAAATCCCCAAATTGGCAACACTGAGCACAAGTCATTTTCACACTACTTCTGCCAGTTAGCTACCGGTTTTTTTTTTTGTTTTTTTTTTTGACAGTAGCCTACATTGTATTAAACAGTTGTAAGCTTAGCATAGAACCCCAGTATATTTTAAAATGTCATTGATTCGTGATAATTGGTTAATTGAAGTGTTAACGAGCCTGTTACTGAATTGCATCAGCAGATAAAGTGGGATTTAGGGTAAAAACTGATGTAGGCTACTTGCAATATAGTCTAACACATCAAAAACCTATAGCAATAGCCACAGTACTGTAGACATTTGTAGTGAACTTTACTTTGAATATGTAGATAGTCATAATATTAAAATAAAATATTGAGCACGCATACAGTACATAAGTTTACAGTATGCAATTAATCCTTAGGTAGGGTGGACTGCAGAGTCAAGTGTCATGGAGGTAGGAAGACACAATGAGAGAGACACACCCTGATACAGATGCTGCCAGTTTCTTAATAATGTGGATCTATTTAACTATTAATTAACTCTTAGGATAGGAGGAACCTGTGCCTGTGTCACACACACAGAGAGAGAGAGAGATCACACTCACACACACACACAAATGCACATGCAGCACATACTAGCAACACTTCAGCATACTTTAATTCACAAATAATTGTATATCAAAAAGGATTTACTGCTGCTACTATTTATAGTTTTTGCTATATATTCTATTCCCTTTTTTGCTATTATTACTTGTTTGTATTCATGTGTATTCCAATGTTGAGAGCAGTCAGTGAGAAAATATTTTGCTGTAATGTTTACATCCTATACTGTGTTCATTAACTAGGATGTTGCTGGAATCAGTACAGCCAGAGACCCCTGGTCTTTCAACACCAGTGCTGTGAGGAAGGATGCTACGGTAGGCCAAGCAGAGACAGGGAGGAGTGTGGTACAGGTAGGAAAAACCCAACAGACAGACAGTGACAACAAAGAACAACATACTGTAGAGAACGACAACAGCAGACAAATGGCATAAACAGACAGCACACAGACTCTACAGCATCCTCAGATTCTTTTTCTTTTGTTTTAACTGTATGTATAAATTTGTTATAAACGTGTGCTCTTTAAAAAGTAGTAAGCATTGTCTGCCAGACACATACATTAAATTTTTAAATATCTGTTACATATATGGTACTGCTTATATTATTTCACCATCTGTACACAAATGTAAGTAGTGAATGCGTGTGTCCGGGGCTGTGTCGGTGTGGTAATGTGGGCCGGTGTGGCTACAGTGCCAGGGCTGAATTTTTGTCCCTGCTTACATCTATTATTTCCCTTCAGAGGATTCATCAACTGTGGATGTATAGATTACTTTCATGTTATCTTCGTGTGGTTTTTGAAGCATCACACTTGTACACTTGCATATATGGACTCAGAGATGGATAATTTTTCTAAAAGTCTTTGTTTGTGTTTATCTGAAGAAAGAAAGTCATATACATGTAGGATGGTATGATGGTATGAGAGTAGAGAATTTTAATTTTTGAGTGGAGTATCCCTTTAAGAGGGCATTGCATGCGTTCATAGAGATCTGTTCAAGTCCTGCATAATTACATTTACATTTTCTTTAAATTAGGTATCGGTGCACCTGGCCCAGTCCATCCTTGAGTCAGAGTTATTATAGTTAACAAATAAATAAATAAATAATAAATAATACAAATTTAAAAACCACACAACAGAATTACTCAAACTTTAACTGAATTTAAACTGAAAACATAAAAACTACAAATATATTCAAAATATTAATAGTATCACAATGATACTAAAATAACACTGCCATGAGTGCTGTGAATTTATTCAAGCAGACTGAAAAGCTTCTCATTTGACCTCTGACCCGAAGTCAGATAAATGGAAGGGATTATATTGTATTCAACAGGGCTGGTCTGTAAATGTGCTGATTTCCAAACTGCTGCACCTTCGAAACAACCTCCTCCCTCTTGACATGTCCCTCCCTTTCACTCCCTCTCTCTTTTTCTCACACCCTTCCTTGTCAGACAAACATTTTTTAAGAGTGAACATGATGTTTGTGGCTGAAACAGGACAGTCTGCCTCTTATGAAGTCGATGTTGATAGCATCATCCGATAACAGCAACAGTTCACCCAATGAACGTGGAATATACAGAACAACAATCTACAATAACAGGTAAATGACTTGGCGCAATAAATTTGTCACATTTCAATCTGTGTATCCAGTAGGTTCACAGGCATATACATTTACTAGGAAAATACAGTCAGTTTGGCTTGAGAAAGACTACTATGGAATATGTTGAGTTTTTCAGTCTATACGCACTTGTAAACATTTGAGGCACCATATGTGGGGAATCGACCCTGTACTGTGGCATTGTTTGTTATATTGACACTCACAAGTTTACTGCCCTTTCCACTGAATGACAGCAATGTGAACATGATAAAAGGTCTTTGAGGGCTCAGTATACCTGCAGATGGAGCAATATATAGCTGTACAAACAACTCTCTCCACTTAAGAGAAGAACAACATTCAGTAAACCAAGGTCAAAAAATAGAGTTATATCTCTAAAATTAGTGATAAATTGACTTACTTATTTCCTTATTAAAAATAAATAAATAAATAAAACCATGAGAGAGCAATGCAGGTTACCGGAACAATAATATAATAATGATAAAACTGCTGATTTGATTTCAGGAATGAAAACAGAATGTTAACAAATGTATTTTTTAATAACAATATCCATCGAGTTCTTTTTTGTAACTTTGAGAACTTATTTAATCAGTGTGTCAATCTCATTCTGTTTATTATCTATCAATCACAGAAAATGATAACAGATCTGGGGGGTGTTTTTCTCTCGTCTCTTTTTCCTTACACTGTCATACCAACTTCTTCCCCTTTCCTCTTTCTTTCTCCCCACCACATCAGTAAAATCCATTTTGCAAATGATTCTTTACAGCCACAGGGATAGGAATGAAGGTGCTATTTTTAGCACTGACCAAGGGAGGAGAGAGAGAGTGAGGCGCACAGCAGAGGGCGAGCAAGCAAACAGGCAAGAAGAGAGAAAGAGAGAGGGAGGGAGACGGGGGAGAAAATAATTATTTTTTGTGTGTGTAGCAGCAGTTGGAGGCTCTGAGCTGAGGCAGCAGCAAGGAAGAGGAGACGAGACAAGAGGAGTGGAAGAAGAAGAAAGCAACAGCAAAGCCAGGCAGACGGAGAGACCCCGCTCAGGTGGGACACGACACAAACCGCTGGCCTCAATAGAAACCAGAACGATGATTACATCATATGTCAGGTCTTCACATATAACACAGTTCCAATTTTATTTTCAGAATAGATTATGAATCTATTTTAGGCTCTGATTCATGAGGATTAAGGCCAGAGATTCTTTGAATGTCATCAGTTGTTGTCAGAAATGGCCATCCACGCCAGATGTCCGTCATAATGGGTTGTGTTAGACAGACCTGCTTTGATCTTGAAGTATATTGTGTTTTTTCCCTTCATAGATTGGTATACGAGCATTCAAGGGCTGGGAAAATCCAAACAGGTTTAGGCGGCAAGAATCAGGTAGGGAAGGGTGGGAATCGGTGCTGGTTTGTATACATTGGTCTGCCACAATAAAGAGGGGTGTTCAGATGATTTGGGCATGGGGCGGTGGGGGCGTAGGGAGGAGCTGGTTCATGGTGTGTGTGTGTGTGTGTGCACGTGTGCGTGTGCGTGTCCGTGTGTGTGTGTGTGTGTGTCTGTGTATGTGCTTTCCAATAGCTATGAAATCTGAGCACAGCCTGGGATGTGATGGGAAGAGGTGTTGCCATGGAGACTGGGCTTGCACGTATTCCTGTAACCAATCCCTCCCATTATAGACATTGATTTTTGGTATTTACTGTACAGTGCATCAATAAAGAATGATCGGGCAGGTAATAACAACTCCAAAAATTATGCTGTTTAATTATGAATGGAGCAATAATGTGGGTCATTAATGTCAAAGCCAACAAAAGAAGATTAGAGGTCTGTGAGTGAAAGTATATGTATTCTGGCATCTGTTGGTAACACTTTATAATTAGGTTAACATTACAATTTGTTAACATTAGTTAACTACATTAGTTAACATGAGCTAACAATGAAACACAGTTTTAATGCATTTATTAATTTTAGATAATGTTAATTTCAACATTTACTAGTGCATTCTTAAATTTGTATTTTTTAAATATTATTTATTGGACCCATGTTAACATGAACAATTAGGAGTTGTATTTTTGTTAACTAATGTTTAAAAAGACATACTGTAACAAATGTATTGCTCATTGTTAGTTAATGCATTAACTAGTGTTAACTAATGGGTAAAGTGTTACCAAATAATTTTGTATCCTGGTTGCGAATTGCAAATATATGTGTTGTTACGGTTCCCTGGAGGAAACGGTTTTGTTCGGAGGTTGCGCTTTCCTAGATCAGGAGAATTAATGGAGTTTCAGTTATGTTTCATGAATCTACTTAAATTGTCTAAAATGCCTGACGAGAAATAGAAACAGTAAGAGAATATATAATAATAATGTTAATACCATAGACCAGACCATTTGATGAGGAATTTGGTGAGGAATATTTGAGTTAACATATCATGAGTGATTCCATTCTTAAGCATATCACATATATGAATAATAATTTATAGCAAATTATGATAATTAACAATATTATATAAAATTATATAATATTTATTTAAAAATTAAAAGATATTGTATATTTTAAATATATACTTTAATAAATTGCATCTGTTCTTTTTGTCAGCAGTACTGTAATGGTAACGGTGGTGTATTTGTTGCATTTTATTTGTGATTTCAATGGAACAGTTTTCAGAGAGATGAGAAGTGGTCTACGACACGATATGTGGAGGCAGCGCTCCGTGCTGAATATTGCTGCTGTATGCGTATGCTGCCTATGACTGGTCTGCAACTGATTTGAGGAAAGAATAACACTTAATGTAACAAACTTTAATGTTTTGAGCAAGTTAATTGCTGATTTTTAAGGGGCTGAGATGAAAAGGACAAAACCTTTCTGTTTCTAGGTAGAAAGGTCTGATAATCAAGAGACTTAATGTGAGGTCACATTTTAAGACACTTTTAAGACCACTCTTTATTTTACTCTCCATTTAATCTCATTGCTTAAACAACTGATGTATTTAAGAATCTGAAACACTTTGTAATAAGGTTTCATTTGCTAATATTAGTTAACTATGTTAGTTAACATGACCTAACAATACTTCTAAAGCATTTATTAATCTTAGTTCATATTAATTTTAACATTTACTAATACATTATTAAGTCAAAAGTCGTATCTGTTAATACAATTTAATGGACTTGAGCTAATATGAACTAACATTTTTTTTCTAACTAATGTTAATTAATACTTTAGAAAATGTATTGCTCATTGTATAGTTAATGTTAACTAAAAGGCTCTTATTGTAAATAATTATCAAGAAACCTTAGGTATGATTTTTCTTTCCCATAATTTACATATCTATTTAATGGCACACTATTTCCCTTTTTACAGTCATGCGTCCCAGGTCCAGATTACTGGCTAAACGCGGCCTTCCCACCATCAGGGAGGGCTATGAAGAGCTGGTGCAGGACCTGAACCAGACCAACAGCCAGCACACCACCACACAAGACTACTTCCTTTCTATCTGCCATCTGGCCCGGCCCACCTTTCCTCTGCATGAGCCCGATTGTGACATCCTCTCCATCGGCCCTTTGGATTCTCCAAAGCCCTGCCTACGACTGCAACGCCTGCGTCAGCATCTGCAGCCTCCGCAGCCCCACACCTCCACAAGCAGCGACCAGACTGTTGAACAAGCCCATAAAGAGAAAGAGACCACCAGATCTGCTCCGTCAGAACCGCTGCAGGCCCAGGCTGCCCCAGAGGAGGTCACTGGATGCAGAGGTGACATCCCAGGCCCCGCAGATCCACTGGAGTACCTCTACAGCCACAGAGGTGTGCTAGCGCACTCCACCAGAAGGGGCAGCATTCCCCCGCGCCGACCACGCAGCGACACCTTCCCATGCTGTTCCTCGGCGCCTGATGTCCAGCGGAAAAGCAGCTGCCCAGAGCTTTGTCTGCCTGAGACAGTCCCTGCGGTGACGGTCCTGCAGCGGTCACCGCTCAGCAGGAAGAAGCTGGATGAAGGCAGCCTGGCTGCACGCAGTTGCACTCCAAACAAGCGCGACAGCACCCCTGCTGGTTGGAGGGGAAAGAGCAGTCGCTGCATGGACAAACAGACTATAGTGTCCCACTGGATCTCAGAGTGCCGCAGCGCATGGAAGGAAGCCCGCATTCGCGCATGCATGCTGCCCGCCATTGCCGAGAAGTAATCTACGCCTGCGAAAATCTCTTTCCAGTGAGGTTGAATATCACCTAGAGTAACGTGGATTATTGTGGAATTATGACTTTGCACTTCAGGTTTATATGCATATACATTTTTTATGTATTTTTTAATTTGTGACCCTATAGATGGTGCCGTGTCGATACCACACCATAGTGTAGAGATACAGTGAATGTCAATGATGACTGAGTCAGTCCAGTAATGTCCAGTCGTGATCAATAAATGCATTGATTGTTGGATGCCTTTAACATTGTTTGGTGAGGTTTAAAAAATAAAAAGCATCATCAAAATTGCAGTTCTAATATACGAAACTCATTATACTCATAATATTCACAGATAAGAATCTCACTGCATGTGTCCACAGCTATATTTGACTGGGAAGACCCAGGTTTTACCAAATTTGCATATTAGGCAGCTACTGTGATGCAGAATGAATATGTCATGCTTCCTTGTAATATTATCAAACATCTGATGACATTTCCAAGATTTTTTGGGAAACAGGTTCAGCAAACAATCTAACTAGGATTAGGATGCATTTCCACCACGGATATGTTCAGAGATATTATGTCCAACTGTTATTTCTATATAATGTCTCAAGCAAGTGCTTCTTTATTCACATTAATAGAGGTAGGTATTTCGCAACAGAATGGCTAAGGAAGCAAGCTATAATAATTCACTGCCACCTTCTGACAACAAAGACAAAATGAGTCATGTTGAAAACGGCTATCGTGTTTGTTTTCTGGCCCTTGTTGTGCAATTTAAAATAAAATGGAGCATGGTATAACAGCTTTCAAGCACAAAAATCAGCTTTAGAGTGAACTGGATAGTCCGGTTGGAGGATAAATAATTAAATGTCCTGGTTAGGAATCACCGTTGTTCAACAACAGATCTGACCTACATCATTTTGATATTCAGAACTATGGCAAAAGGCCAATGTAGAACTGCAGTGTTATCATGTTAGACTGTTTGTACATACCCAGAAAATCCTGTTCTCTCTGCTTTGATTTGGTGTTTCACTATTTTAAGATCGTCTTACTGTTAAAAGATTAATTAGTATGGTTGCATGTGAATTTGTAAATTATTTTCTATTATGCATATGACATTTCTTTAAATTATTATGTATGTAATGATTTCAGAGAAACGGTATATTACACTATATGAAAAAAGGAAATTTGTTGTTTGTAAATTTTCAGCAACCTTGTACTTTTTTTTCACTTTTTTAAATTAATAAAATGTCTGTGTTTTATGTATGAATTCTGTGTGTTTTATCCCCCTGTTCCATCAAGTATATTAAAAATTACAATGAGTCTTCTAAGAAAATTAGTAGTCTATTCCATTAGCTGTAATGTTGACCAGACAAAATCTATTAACTTGATGACTTTTGGAATCTATTATTTATATAAATGTTATTGATCCATGGAAAAAAGTTAATGAACACTATGGTTTAGCATACTGTCCTCTACAGGTGCAACTACTGTAATTTCACATTAACATTTTTTACAGTGTTTCTTGATTTTTACAGTATAGGAACCCTATAGCTCCCCGAATTAAGGGTGTTGTGTAGGGTGGGGGTGTGACACAGTTGATTAACACAAGGGGGATGGGGTGGTTATTCTCTCTAATCACATGAGCTTGAATGGTTCATAACACCCCACGTCCCCTCCCCACCCATAAACCTTAGTTACACACCACATGAAATAAAAATCATAACGCATATACAAAATAATGAAGAGCATATATTTCTATAAAATTATGCAATCACATAGTTATGGTATAAAAACATAAAACAGCTCCCTAGTTTACAGAGCATTAAATATTTAAAAGATAGGCTATTCAACAATGCAATAAATAAAACTGTGATCCTTGTGTTGTTTTCTTGATTTAAACACTTTAATGTGCTAAAATAAATAATCTAAACTGAAGCTTCAAATAAACTGATCATTGAACAATCACACACCAATTGTGTGGAGTTTGGTGCCATTACTGAAATTTGGTTGTGTTTGTGTATTACTAATTAAAATTAACATTTTTATAACAGCTGTTGGTCATCCCTGTCCTGCCACCGAAAAACAGAGGGGGATGAGGAGAGTTGACACGGAAAGAGCAGAAACAATTGAACGCTTATATCAATATACCAGAAAGACTGCAGAATTGAAAGACTGTCTTTGAAGTGAGAACTATAGATATTCATGCAGGTGGAATAAAATATAGCTTACATTTTTTCCAAGGATTTACGGTTTTCTTCAGTGTTGGGGGGATTGTATGACTGTTTACTACCACATAAAGATGGGTAAATTATAATTAACAATGTTTGGGTGAACTATCTCGCATAGCTGCGAGGTCTTTATAGGTCTCTTACTGCCCCGTGTGCCTAGTTGAAGTACTGCAGCAGCTGCTGAGAACCGAAGTATCGCGAGATTGAGCGGGGACTGCAGCCCCAAGAAAAGGAAGTTATCTCCAGCTCAGTAGGTGGCGGAAATGCACCTTTTATTTGTTTGCCAATTGCCATAAAAAGCCAGAAGAAGAAAGGGAAGTTATGGTAGATACAAAGGTTAACTCTTCTCAAACATCTGCGATATGTAATTTATTCAGGTTTCAAGTGCCCTCAGTGCCTCTGCTGGACTGTTAGATACTGTAGAGGAGGCGCGGGAACACTGCAGCAGGTAAAAAACAATTGATTCGCGAGCGCATCCCTCCTTCAAACCGGTTTCAGGTCGCCGAAACTGGATTGAACAGCTAGTCCGCTCATTTCATATCATTTAAAAATTGTCGTCGTATTTGTTAAAATATGTGGTAGTATTCAGTAAAATATTCATTGTTCCTTTTCTACTTAAAAATCTAAGTGAAATAATGTTTTATACCAAAAGCGAGCTGTTGTGTTTAAAGCTAGTGCGTTAGCTTTTGACGTAGCACAGTAACGTTAATGGGAAAGTGAGCAGCATTACATAACATCACCAGTGTTGCCAACTAATTTTCAGGGGAAGTTGCTAAAGGCAGATCGATTTGTTGCTGCAGGTTGCTAAATGACGTTGTGATGTCATTGCGTGATGACGTCATTGCGAAACCATGACACAAAACAGCGTTTTTACGTAGAATACACGAGATTACTCAAATCTCAGCGAAAAATGTTTTTTTTTTAATGTTATTTGTTCATAAAAATATTATAAACATAAAATATTTTAATTTGTAAAAGTAACATAAGTAGCACATCTTTATGATCGGATTTTTTACAAAATTGAATTATTGAACAGTTAAACATTTGATGTATTTTCCTATTAACTAGTAGAACTGCACATTCTTAACCATTGTAGTTTTAAGCAGTGTACTGGTAGTTAGTTAGTGTGCTACACAAAAGTCTGTAAAAATAGGACACAATGTAATGTTTATATGAAGGGACAATACGTAGTTATTTTTTACAGGTGTTTTACCTGTGTTTTAAGGTTACAGGGTTACAACTTAATGGATAACATCCTAGCAGAAAATGACTAGTACCTTTTCAGTTTTTCCACATTTTTTCTTACAGTGTACCTAACTGAACAACAATTACAAGCTAATAACATGCTGTATCATAAATGTGCATTTATTATTGACCAATTGGAACTAGCAACTTAATGCACATTTGATTTTTTTACTGTTAGGCATCTTTTTCCAGCTCTCTCCAGGTTGATGTGCTGCTTGGCTGGCTAGCTGTTCAATGGTTTCCTCTTTTTGTGTAATTTAGTTGAAAATATGGGCCTTTTTTATCATTTGAGTCACTTTACAAAAGTTGCTAAAAGTTGCCAAATACTTTTTAAAAATAGCTAAATTTGTTGCTAGGTGCTTTTTGAAAAAAAGGTTGCTAGGGTAGTCTGAAAAGTTGCTAAATCTAGCAACAAAATTGCTAAATTGGCAACATTGATTGAACATCACCAGGACAGCTGGTGTAATCCCATTCCCAGCATGCACGGATTCTCACGACACTACTGCTCACTCTTTTATTATTACTGCAATAACACTTTAGTGCCATTGTAGACTGTGTTCAGATGCATTTGTAGTTTGTATGGCATGTGGTATCTTTTCACTCAACTGGTTTATCTTGCAGTCAGTCAAAACTTCCTTATGTTTTAATGGCTGTTTTGGTTCTTCTCCAGCTCTTTCTGTCTTTTACTGGCTGTGCTCTTCCTGGTGTCCCACAATGCTGTCTGAACAAACCTCAGCTTGTCAGCAAGATCAGTCTGTGCTTTAGCAGTGGTGCTTTGGCCGCCCTTCACTGGTAAGTGATGGTCGCATTTAATTTAATTTAATAAAACACACTTGTGTCAAATGTGTAGATAAAATACATCCAGCTTGAAATTAATGTTTATAAAAATTATTGCTTAAATAGCATAATGTCTCCGATATACTTACATAGTTACTTTAAATTGCCTCCACATGATCTACATTTATTAATTTAGCAGACAGATTTATACAAAGGCAATCATATTTGTCACCGCTAACTACATACTAAAGATGTAAATGGGGTCTTAAATAGGATGTCGTTATGTTGGACATGGTAAGAGTTTGGGCTGTGCGATATTGAAGAGATATGCGATAACTCATTAAATAATGCGATATGCGATACGATAATGTATTAGATGACATTAAAGGAACACGCCACTATTTTTTTAAATAGGCTCATTTTCAGTTGAGTTAAACAGTTGAGTTTTACCGTTTCCGAATCCATTCAGCCGATCTTCGGATCTGGCCGTAGCACTTTTAGCTGCAGCTTAGCATAGATCATTGAATCTGATTAGACCATTAGCATCTCGATGATATTACGCAGCGCCTGAAAATAGGCTTATTGGAAGTTACCTAGCTGGGGACTATTTTCAGGCGCTGCGTATGCTAAGCTGCAGCTAAAAGTGTTACCGCCAGACCCGGAGATCGGCTGAATGGATTCGAAAACGGTAAAACTCAACTGTTTAACTCCAGGGGAGATGGAAAATGAGCCTATTTTCAAAAATAGTGGCGTGTTCCTTTAAAAGACTATGTAAGGATCACAGTGCAGCACCCAAAAACTAATTTATTGTCATTTTAAATATTTTGACCCTCATACAAATTTCATCATACAGTATGCCATCACATGTGATTGAGTATGTGCAGTAGATGAAACTGTAGCGCTCATTGACCCAGAAGAACACAGAACATACATGTTATGCAGATATTTTAGCATCATGCACCTGATTGTTTAGAGGTACTAGGCTAGATTAGGAATATTGGATTAATTTTATTATCGATATTGTGCATTTATTTTTTCTGATAAATATTGATGTTGATTTATCAGCCAGCCCTAGGTGTGAATATGTTCTTCCAAAAAGAAGAACATATTCACAAAAAAATAAGCCATTTTTTCAGTCTTTCTATAATTGGTGATGATGTTGTGTGGTCCTTTGCACAATGATGCAGAGGGTTGGACGTCATACCAGAGATTGCAGTCTCTTTAATTATTAATCTGAGGCTGTTTGATGGTTCTTTGGCCTTAAACTCAAATATTGCTTGGTTAATATGTTACTTTTTCCTTTCTTTAATTTCATCTGTAGATTTGATCCAGTCCCATCTGACTGGGTTTGTCCGGGCTGTCTTCTCTTTTTGGTCCAACAGAAACGCTTCATTCAGTAGCCATGGTGTCCAGACCTGGAGACCTTCCAGGTAAAGGAGAGAGGCCTGTTTATTTTATAGTGCAGTGCCTAAAATTAAAGTTTTGAAGGCTTATCAAGGGTTTTAACATACTTTAATTTTCATTTTTAATAACTTTAAGAGACAGGTTATGACAACAGTTCCTCTCTTTAAATGCATTCAATTGTGGCTCTTTGAAGTAGCTGTTTGTTCAGATGTTGTTGACAGAGTACTTTGCTCTTTTGCCTCAGCCCTGGAAGCAGGTCCAGGTGCTTCAGAGGGACTCCTCGGAGGGATGTCCATCCCTGTCGGGATGACCCGTCGAGCTCTCAGCTATGACGATAATCTTGAGCGCCCTATGTCTCCACCTCCAACCGACATCAATATTAACAACTTGTGGAGGCGACCTGTTATACCTGAGAGGAAGTTTGCACGACTTGCTGAGGTGCGTGTGCATTGCTTATTCTGTGACCAATTTGTCCACAGGAACATAAACTGAATGTCACAATAAACCTGTTTGGTTGGAGCATGCCTGTTCTCAGTCTCAATTTTACCCTGCCCTTCTTTGATTGAGAAACAGTCTAGTGCAATTCAATACAAAGTAGGGCTGGGCGATATGGCCAAAAAAATTATATCTGTATATTTTGGCGGAATTGTGATATACGGTATAAATCTCTGTATTTTCTACATTCTATTTGGATTAAATATATATATATATATATATTTATTTATATATTTATTTATTTATTTATT
>NW_015552681.1:179733-198947 GCF_001515605.1 Sinocyclocheilus anshuiensis
TTTATTTATATATATATATTTATTTATTTACTTTTTTTTACATCCTGTTGCCCAATAAAACAATGTTTAAAGGCAATGAAAACAAATGTAGTGAAAGTAACCATGCAGGCTATGCTATATATTATGTGCAAAAAAGGGGCTAAAATCACATTACATCCTAAACATTGTAACATTACAATCTAAAAACAAAAACAATGCTATTTAAAGGAGAAGGTAAATTCACTAAACTAAAAATGAATCAAAAATAAAAACAAAAGCACAGATTAATTGTATTATATTTTGATTACCCCATTACAATAGTCACTTTACACTTTACTGCTATCGTAAGATACACTTAGCCTACTTTTGGGTTTAAAATTCTACACGTGGCACATTTACTGTCCAACTACAAATATTTTAGTAAAATGTATATTTTAGTCAGAATTATTGTGCTCCTATTCTATTGCACTCCGTCTGTTTGGCGCGCATACGTGTAGCGGCACTCCTTCACTGAAGTCTGTGAAGTTTAGCGGAGAATCGCATGTACTAGGCTCGTGCACTCCTGACAGGAAATTGGAAATATTTCCATGACTTTCTAACATTTACAGATGGAGAATATACCTGTGATATTTAAGTTATGAACTGAGGAAAATAGCACATCTCAAACGCATTAAACACCGCAAGTAGCGTCTCTGTCAGCCGCACATGAGTCTGTCAGAGCATCTGACGGGATTGAGCCGCTTTAAACCATATGTGTTAACTATATCTTACCAGTTATTTTAAAGCCCTTAATATAATGCATGTCTCATGTTTAGGAAAAATTGGATTATGCACTTTCCCTGCAGCAGTTCACTCTATGTCCTATGCTATTATTCACATGCGCTCGTATCAAACTACTGTATATCAATATAGGCGGTATTGCCTCTAGTGTTGTCACGGTACCAAATTTTCAGTATTCAGTACCAATACCAGTGAAAATCCACGGTTCTCGGTACCAATTTCGGTACCAAAGCAAAACACAAAAACATGCTAATACGTTTTCATTTTTTTAGTACTGACTTGGTACCGAAATACTAGGTCTTTTGACAACACTAATTGCCTCATACCATATCGCTTCTAAAAAAATATATTGATATATAGGGTTGGGTATTGTTTGGGTTTTTTTTACGATACCGGTGCCAAATCGATACTTTTAAAACGGTACCGGTGCCTGAACCTATACTTAAGAAGAAAAAAAAAAATTACCCAAAATAGGATGGGTTGGCCATTATTGAGGGAACACATTTAATGTCTGTTTCATTCATACTGGACGCCAGAGGGCGCCCTCGCGCAGAAACTCCACATGTGCATCACAGAAGGGATAGAACTCAGGAAATCCCTAATATGGACAAAGGCATTGCTATCCTTGTAACTTGAGTAAACAGAAGATACAAACATTTTGAATGAAAAAACAAAGACAATAAACACTCGACTGCGACAATGTATAGTTTATCTGTGTTATTCAAGCCATCTTTGTTATTTTCATCATAATTAAGTATATTTATAATCCATTACTAATCGATATAGCCTTTTTACCATATGCTTTTTACAGTATAGAACATATTTTCTGCCTCATTCTGTGACAAGAAGCCACATCAGATCACAAAAGGAAGCAGTTGTGGAGTAAAAACGTCATAGTGTTCTCTTTTGTTGGACAACAGGTTTAGAAACGCTTCTCATTGCAAGTCATTACAAGGGAAGTTTAGCTTTAGGCATTTTAATTTAAGAATGTTTAGCTTAGCTAGCTAACGGTATCTACCTGCTGCCATCAGAGCAAATGCAATTGCTGCATGCACGCGCTCCTCGGATGCTCTCATTTCCCGAGTTTTTTAAGTCGGATTGTGAAAACAACATGGACACTCGCGTTACTACAAAGATGTGTTGGATTTGTATTATTAGAGCTTTCCGACTTGCGTTCGTGAATTTTCTCAGTCGGGAAATTATTTTTCACGTGCGGTGCCGGTGATCTTTATGTCTTGTTTCGGAGAACGAAGATGCATTTAAGTGACACCGAATTGAGGCACCGAAATCTGCATTCTGATTCGGTTCTAGTACATACCGGTTACATAGGTACCGGTGCCTCATTTCGTACAAACTCGATATACCGCCCAGCCATAATACAAAGTCACTGTTTTGATGTTGTAGATCAGTGTTTCTTTTCACACTTTTTGTGTGTTTTTAATTTTATATTAATTTTTACAGTTTTTTGCTGTTGCTTTTGAAGATGCATTAGACTTATATTTTCATTAAAGTCAGATTTCAAATTCGGTCCATTTTATTACAATATTTAAATATTAAATGCCATTTTGGCGTTGTTTGATGTGGAGTGACAGATTGCTGTAGCGTCTCTGTTAGAAGCGGCAGCGTGAACTGATCGTCTCCTCTGCTTTAATAGCATTTACAGCATGAAATAAACATTAATGAACATCCAAAGGTATGTTAAAAGAAAGAGTACAACTTACCGAAATCCGTATCCTGTCTCATGTAATCGCTCAATCAGTGTTTCAAATGCAGAAAGATGACAATGGCTTGTAAACAATGTCACGTAACATCACATTTACCACAGAAAATCATATTTGGGGACCATGAACTCATTAGTCGGCTAGAAAAATTAACTCTCGAGAGGAGCATTTTGCTTAATATGTACCATATAACACATTCATTATAATTTTTTTTTTTTTTTTTTTTTTTCTTTTTTTTCATTTTTTTATGTTTGAATAAATCCATCGAGTTTCTTGTGGCAGCTACAATTTTAATGTTTATGTTTCAAAAAACGAATTGGAGTAGAAATATAATTATGTAATTTAAAGTTAGTATTATAAATTTAATATTACAAAAACTTAGTATATTTTAAGTGTTTGTATACAAATCAGCAAATTTCAACCTTCCATATTATTGACTCAGGTATATTTTACAGCATTAGTTGAGATTTTTTTTTCCTTGAAAATTTGCCAAGTCCAGTTCCTGTTATACAGTGGGTACGGAAAGTATTCAGACCCCCTTAAATTTTAATCTATATTGAATCAAATCGAATCAAATCACAAGCTTGTTGAAGGATAATCGAATCGAGTTGTGAAATTTGTGTCAAAACCCAGCCCTAATGGGGACCATTAACTGTTTGGTTACCCACATTCTTCAAAATAACTTTTATGTTCAACAGAAGAAAGAAACTCGTTCAGGTTTAAAACAACTTGAGAGTGAGTAAATTTTAATTTTTGCAGAATTTTCAGCAGTTTGTACTTAAAAGAAGAGAGAAAACCTGCACTTAAAGGCACAATATGTAATTTTCGCCACTAGCGTATTCAAAATAAACAAATAATCAAAGGCGTAGTTTGATGACGACGTGACTGAGTGTGGAGTCATGGGAGTTGTCGTCTTCATCCCCACAGCCGATGCAATCCGACGGGACTCGGGCAGTAAAAAAATCTTATATATTGTGCCTTTAACCTTTTCACAGGCATTTTGTTTTCATAGATATCGACAGATATAGTGATGTATCATTAAATGATTGTCTGGTAATATATCGATTATCACAGAACTGCTGTATTGTGATATTATCGGTATTGTGAGCGGTGTATTGTATCGTGAGGTACCCCGTGATTCCCACCCCTAATATATACTGTATATACATATGTATAAATACTAGCAAGGATGCTGAAAAAGTGACAGTAAAGACATGTATAATGCTGTAATTCTGTATTTTGTTTTTACTTTATCAAAGAATCCTGAAAAAATCTTCCACAAAAATATTAAGCAGTACAACTGCTTATATTTAAAAATATTTATCAATAATAGTGGTTTTTCCCCCATGTATTTCTGATTAAATAAGCATAAGAAACTTCTTTAAACCTTCTTTTAAACCCATTTTACATCATTTGACCAGCCAGCTTCTCTTGTTTATCTAAGGCCTTTCATCTGTATGTATTAACCCCTGCAGATCACATTGGAGGACCAGAACTATCTGTTGTATAAAATGTTTTAAATGTCCGCAGAGAGCTTTTTACACATGCATTGCTCCAGATGTTAGAAGTTCTTTGGCCTTCCCCCTTTCATCAGTGTCAACACACCCAATGTCATTCCTGTATGTTCACAGGGGGCTTTGCCCTGCAGTCCTATAAAGGAGCTCAGAAACCCACCCCTATGGAAGTGATGAAAGCCCAGGCCACCCGCTTGGCCGCAGACCCCACCAACTTCCAAGCTCCCCCCAAGATGGAGATCCCCACCATGGAGGGGAAGAGACAGATGACCAGACCTCACAAACTCAAACACCGGGACATGAACGTCCTGACACCCTCTGGATTCTAAGTGAACTCCTTACATCAACCTCAACTGTACACATAGTGAACCCGTAGCTGGTCTACCCTCTCTCTTACTCCCTTGTGCTGTCTTGCTGCTGGGTCACTGCAGTAATAATGGCTTTTCCCTATCACAGACTCATCCTTTTGCTAGTGTCTTAAGTAAATATTCGTCCTGAAAAGATGTTGTGTGAGTGCGTAGCAGCATTGTTGTTGGTGCTGTTGTCTTTTGTTTGCCTCTTCCTTGCTTTGCCTTTTAATTTTTCCTTCAAAGTGTTACTTTAAGTTAGTATGTGTGAGAACATGCATTCCTTGGTGTTTTTGGATGTACTGTGGTGTAATTATTCATGGCTTGACTGAACAAAAGCAGTGTTTTTATGTGTTGGTTTTTTTGTTCCATCACATAGCAAGTTAGAAAACTGCCTAGAGCTTATTGTCATATATTGAGAAATTATGTTATGATTTCATGTAACATCATCAATACATAATGGGTTCAGTGATAACTTAATTCTTTAAGTCTTTGCTGTTGTGTATTATGACGTTGTAAGCATCGTTGTGATACGGTTGTGTCGAGGATGGTGTGACAAATGATGAGGGCACTAAATTGACTGAAGGTTAAAAAAAAAAAAGAAAACTGGCTGAAATTTAATTTAATGTAACCGCTCTGGACAGAGAATTTCTTGTATTTTTGTTACAAGTTTAAAATTGTTTCAATTTCTCAAAAGGTTGAATGCATTTACTTTGATCTTGTTGGATCTGTTAATACATGAATGAATAAATAAAAGGACATAAATGCCATTTTTGCTCTTGAATGTCTTTCCTGAAATTCACTGTTCACCATTTTTGGTAACAATGATAAAGAAAGTTCAAACAAATCTTATATGGGCACATGCAAGCTATTAAATGTACTTAACTGTGTACAGTATTGTGTTATGTAATATTTAATTATAAATTATAATTATAAAATTATTAATTATAAATATTGTAAAATTTAAGTTTCTTGGTTTAAAATGCATTTATTCAAAATTGAAAATTGTGTGTGTATACACTGCTTTTAATATTAAATTTATTTACATATACTACATACATGCATTATTGTTCATATGTTTGCAGACAATAGTTTTTTTTTTTTTTTAAGAAAATGTTTTGTTCAGAACTTTCAGATTATTTCAGAGGGATTATGTGACACTTGAAGACAGTAGAAAGTTTCACTGAAGACAGTGAAAATGTAGCTTTCCTATCACAGGACCAAATTACTGTACATTATAGAAACATTAAAGCTTTAAATTGTAATATTTCACAATATTACTGTTTACTATATAAATGCAGCCTTGGTGAGCATAAGAGATAGCTAAACCTGAGCTAAATCTCCCAAAGCCTCCTTTTGGGACGTTCTTGATTGTAAAAACTTTTTCGCAAAAAATTTATAAAGTTTTCTGTTAGGGTTAGGTTATATTATTTAACCTATTCAAACTAGCTGTAGAGGTCTGTGCAATGTGCCCTTTTAGACAGGTGTGTGTGTGTGTGTGTGTGTGTGTGTGTGTGTGTGTGTGTGTGTGTGTGTGTGTGTTCTTGGGGAGACCCCTACTGGTCAAGTGACATCCTCCCTCCCTCTTGCAATACATTTATCTGCCACTAGGAGACAGTGGCCTCCCAAAAATGTTGTCGTTTGGTGTAGAAACTCAAGTCAGATATATCATCATAGAAAGTTTCACTGGGTAAACTGAAATAGAAATGAAACTGAAATGGCGATTATCTTTTCTGTGAAAATGTCTTCCAACTTAAGTGATCAAAACTCTTTAATGGCAGTAGATCCTTTACACGGTCCTTGCCACATCAAAGCAACACTATGAAACTAACATCCAACGTTTGCTTCATCCTTCCCAGCGTCTTCCCTGTGTTTCTCTGGTTCATATGCTGCTCCATTGGCAGTCTCCTCACATCTTATGCTGCCATGCTAAACACGCTTTCCTGGAAGTCCAGCCACCACACTCTCCACCCAACAGCACTCACTCTCTCTCACACATATGCTCACCTCCTCCCAGAGCCCTTTTCCAATCCCTCTGTGACGTTGTACTTTTACACACTGACACATCGTAGGTCATTTCCTACGTTTGGCAGTCCCACTGGGATGTCTGGATTTAATATGTAGACTGGCGGTCCACCCAGCTCAGAGTGTGAGGGCCTCTGTTGTATGTGAGTCACTGTGATAAGAGCTATGAGATCACAGTCTGACCACAACATGTGGATGTGGGTTCAGAGCTCATGGATAACGCACTGTTGTGTCGTGTAACGTGTTCCAATAAAGTTTGATTGCATTGCTGATGTTACTCATAAAACAGCCACTGTCAGCCAGGCTGTGATTCAAGGACACAATCATGATTAGGATTACATACACTTAAAGGGGTCATATGATGCGATTTCAGTTTTTCCTTTCTCTTTGGAGTGTTACAAGCTCTTGGTGCATAAAGAAGATCTGTAAAGTTGCAAAGACTAAAGTCTCAAATCCAAAGAGATATTCTTGTCCCCACTGGATGCAATGAATGCCTCATTTATAATAGGTTTTATAATGGGTTTTCATGTTTTTGAATCATCACTCCGGCCTGGCATCAACACAATATGGTGAGGGGCGTAACATTTCTGTCACACGCTTGAGGTTTAACCTTAAACCGCATAAACACATTTCATTACATCAAATACACAAAATAATGTTATTTTTTAACAACATCATACGACCCCTTTAAGATGAGATCAGAAAGTCTTTTTGAATTGGTTCGTTATTATTCATGCCAGTGAGTTTTCTTTCTTTTTTCTTTTCTTTTTTTTTTTTTTTACAATGTTACTAAACATATATAGCAGTAATGATGCCAAAAATATTGACCTATAATAACATCTTAATATTATTTATGAACCTATAGTAGGCCTAATTGAGTTTAGTTTCTTCTTATAATTCATTCATTCATTCATTCTTTCTTTCTTTTGAAATGAACTTCATTTCAAAAACATTTGTGGCCAAATTTGACTATTAAAATGTATTAAAAGTATGTCCATGCACATGAATGTAAATGTACTTCATTTGTGCATTTACTTTACAAGATGATGTCTGAGTCCAAACTCCAATAAGGAAGCACATAAAACATGTCATAATACAGATCTCAATATATATAGAAGACACGTCAGACAATATTAATTTACACTATAAAATATATTTAAAAAAGTAAACGTAAAATGCATTTACTCTTGAACTATCTTCCACAATTGCCTCTACAAAACTTATTTAATGTTTTTTTTTTTTTATATAAAATATTTTTTATTGGAATATCTGAGCTTTATTTATTAAATTAAACACACATCTCACTTACCTTTTTAAAAATGCAGATGGTTTTACTTTGCCCAAAGAGTAAAATACATGTGCTCACTTAGCTGGGAATCATTTGCGATTCAATGCCTCAATGCATTCAATTCGTATTTGAACAATGAAAACAAAAGCTGCAGGTTTTGGGTTTGGGTTTCTATACTAATTGTTTTATAAGCTGTTTTTCTGCTAACAAGTTTGTCCTTTTGCACAAGGAAGTGACTTTTTATTAGACGTACCTTATACAGCCTGATTGTCTAGTAACATATTTCCAAATGTTTTCAACAGTTTGCATGAATTCACATGTTTGCGTTGGTGAGCACCAACCTGATCGACTTGTGGAAAAATGGGACTAATAGTAATTTCCATTAATGAGTGCTCAGTGTGTGCTATAATTGGAGGTGACTTGCAGCAGAAGGGAGAAATCATAATATGCATTAATGAGAGGATCTTGTGAAGTTAAATCACTTGACGTACATTCCAGTGTCACATGGTAGATGCTCTCAGCATTGAGCCTATCAGTCTGATTGGCAATGAACAAGAAAAGTCAAATCCTAACCCAGTGGTCCGGTACCACAGCTCTTGATTCAATCGTTTGCACCGCAGCGGCCAAATGAAATAATGATGCATTGCCAATCCAAGTTTGTGAGCAGTGAACTATTAAATCCATGGTCTTGTGTTCAGGAAATACATAGAGTGGGGAAAAACTCCATAGAATGACATTACAATCTAGCTATAAATTAACAATCAAAGAGGAAATTTCTGTGCTTTAATGCATAATTCTGTTTGTGAATTATGATGTATTTTTCTAGGCATTAAAGTGCAGAAAAAGTCATAGATTTATAAAATAGTTTAATTTTACGTGTACTTCTTCTAGAGACTCATTTATGGAGTCCTACATTAAAGTTAACATGCTTTATAAACATAAAGTGTCAATTTCATGCAAGTTAAATTTTTATTTAACATGTTTAATAATAATTAAGCATACACATGTCTCAGGGACTTCTCAAACATTTGGGTTTCAGCTTTATTTAAAATAGGGAATGAATATAAAAATATGCCACCTAATATTTGGCATGTTTTTATGGTATATGGTAGTTAAAATAACTTTATATAACAATTCATAATATCTATGTTGTTGCTGATAGTGAGACTTTCTGACATCATTCATTTACTCAGTTTTTTATTTGTTAATAAACAATAAACAATGTATTTATATTATTAATGAGCAGTATCCAAAGTCAGTCAACCAACTGATCAATATGTTCTTGTGTTTGTGTGTTTAACTTTTCTTTAAAAATGAATATTTATGTTATGTTTTATGTTATGTTATGTTATGTTTTATGTCATGTTATGTTATGTTTTATGTTATGTTATGTTATGTTATATGTTATGTTATGTTATGTTTTATGTTAAGTTATGTTGTTTTATGTTATGTTATATTATGTTATATGTTATGTTATGTTTTATGTTATGTTATGCTATGTTAAGTTATGTTATGTCATGTTTTATGTTATGTTATGTTATGTTATGTTATGTTATGTTTTATGTTAAGTTATGTTGTTTTATGTTATGTTATGTTTTATGTTATGTTATGCTATGTTATATGTTATGTTTTATGTTAAGTTATGTTATGTCATGTTTTATGTTATGTTATGTTATGTTATATGTTATGTTATGTTATATGTTATGTTATGTTATGTTATGGTTTATGTTATGTTATATGTTATGTTAATTTATGTTTTATGTTATGTTATGCTATGTTATATGTTATGTTATGTTATGTATGTTATGTTATGTTATGTTATGTTATATGTTATATGTTATGTTATGTTATGTTATGGTTTATGTTATGTTATATGTTATGTTATGTTATGTTAATTTATGTTTTATGTTATGTTATGCTATGTTATATGTTATGTTATGTATGTTATGTTATGTTATGTTATGTTATGTTATGTTATGTTATGTTGTTCGTTATGTGACGTTACATTACGTTATGTAATATCATATGATATTATATCTGTTTGGCTGGACTAGAAAGTCTAAATGACTCAACTGCTGTGCTGCTTTGCACAACATCATTTACCTCAAAGGTCTGAAGTGATGGAAAAAGCTAACTCACCCAGGGTCTGAATGTGCCATGGAAATTTGGGTTATTTAATGGTAATGCTGCATATTAACATTCATAATGTTATTCACTAAGTAGTCTAAGTAGCAAACATTATATAAAGCTTAACAGGTTTTTTTTATTTTTTTTTAAATAAAGCTTTTATTCATTTCACCTATGAATTCATTTCACATATAAATGTCCAAGAACTACTGATCTATTAAACATTATATAAAGTTAATGAATGTCTTTTATAAACTATTGCCCATTTAATGTGCTCTTTTGTATTTTGTCTTACTGAACTGGTGCCAGTATACGAGATAATAAACAGTAAAATAAGATAGTGAGATTAGAAAAAAAACTATGTAAAAGCAATTTCAACACAGCCACTGGAGCTGCACTTTGGCTCTGTTAAAACATTGTTTGAGGGTGTGACTGTTTGTTGCCCGTACCACCCTTTTAGTGGTCACTGACTGCCAACTCATGATACTGGACAGCTCTGACAGCACATACGTAATTAAAGCATTTACTGTAATTCACACCACATATTAAAATATTAATAGCTTTTTTTGTTGGTTTATTTATGTGTTGATTTGATAAATTACAGGATTCTGACGCAGCTCAAAACTGTTTGAAACAGTGGACCTTATTTTTTAAGTGAGAGAGAAATATCTATTGTTACTTAAATGCATCTGTTTGTAATGTACAACTATTTGAAAACAGTCCTTCAATTTATGACTCATTTTACATTGGGTGTTCAGATCATTTCTATATGGATCTCGCTTTTGGCACAGGGACATTATTATTCTGGAATAGGAAAGATCCAAACTCCACTCCAAACTCGGAAGTCAGGAGCATATAATTCCCTAGAATGTCATTGTATGATGTAGCATTAACATTTGTTTTCGCTGGAATTAAGTTGACAGTCCAAACCCATTATTTCAAAGGGGTATCTACATACTTTTTCCTGGTCTATCAGTTTACCTGATCTTGCCTAATGCAATCTCTGTAACACCTGAATCATATTTGGCCTTAAACAAAAATTTTAAAATCTATGAATCATTCAGCTTCTGTATATGTAGATACAGTATCATTTCACCTTAGTTCTTCTCACCTTCTACGGCTTGATTAAATTCTTTTTGAGATTCCTTGGGAGTTACTGTGGTGGGGAGGATCCACAGATCTTCACAATAGCCCCCCAAAGGGGGACCACACAGGGCCTGTGTCTTATTCTGCTTAACGTGACACAGATGTCTAATAAAAAAACTTCACAGTATTGTAGCTGCAGCAGGACCAGTGGTTAAACATTGGAAACATTAACACTGAAATGGAGATTCTCTATAGGGCCCTAATAGAAAAAAAAATCAAAAGCATTTTAGCACTATATGGTGCCAGAATAACTTTAAGGACCAAATGATTCACATTTGCTCCAAACACAAAATCACAACTTTATTTTACAGTGCAGTTGCTGGTAAAAAAAAATTCCTTCTAAAATTCAAGAAAAAAACGATGTTCTTTGTACAAAAATGTACATGTTCATTTGCATCCATTCCTATTTAACACAATTCAATTGCCTAAAAATGCTAAATTCCAGTGAAGTCTTAATGCTGTGGTATACATTGACATTCTCAAGAATTCTGTGCTTACAAATTTTTGACAAAAGGGTTGTTTTCTATTGCAGTGTGACAATGTCCTTCTGAACAAAGAAAGAGCCACATGATTTACAAAAAAAAATCTTGACTGACTTGCACAAAGACCTGAACCCCACTGAACACTTTTGGGATGAACTGAAGTGCTTATAGAGATAGACCTCATCACTTACATTAATATTATTGTGAAAAAAATAAAAAACTTATTATGGAAATAATGTATTTTAAAAGAATATACTTAAAATTACAATTTTGTTAACATTTACTCACCCTCATGTCGTCTCAAACCTCTTTCTTCTGTGGAACACTATTGTAGCTGCAGCAGGACCAGTGGTTAAACATTGGAAACATTAACACTGAAATGGAGATTCTCTATAGGGCCCTAATAGAAAAAAAAATCAAAAGCATTTTAGCACTATATGGTGCCAGAATAACTTTAAGGACCAAATGATTCACATTTGCTCCAAACACAAAATCACAACTTTATTTTACAGTGCAGTTGCTGGTAAAAAAAAAATTCCTTCTAAAATTCAAGAAATTCATTTGCATCCATTCCTATTTAACACAATTCAATTGCCTAAAAATGCTAAATTCCAGTGAAGTCTTAATGCTGTGGTATACATTGACATTCTCAAGAATTCTGTGCTTACAAATTTTTGACAAAAGGGTTGTTTTCTATTGCAGTGTGACAATGTCCTTCTGAACAAAGAAAGAGCCACATGATTTACAAAAAAAAATCTTGACTGACTTGCACAAAGACCTGAACCCCACTGAACACTTTTGGGATGAACTGAAGTGCTTATAGAGATAGACCTCATCACTTACATTAATATTATTGTGAAAAAAATAAAAAACTTATTATGGAAATAATGTATTTTAAAAGAATATACTTAAAATTACAATTTTGTTAACATTTACTCACCCTCATGTCGTCTCAAACCTCTTTGGACAATGTTGCTTACCAAACAGGTCTGGTTACCACTGACTTCCATTATATGGAGGGAAAAAAAGAGACATTTCTCAACATATCTTCTTTTATGTTCTGCAGAAGAACAGGTTTGGAACAACAGTTTCAAGTTCATTTGTAGGTAAACTGAATGTAATGTTTTTGGACACTTAATAACTTTAACTTTAAGTTAAGTAATTAACTTTTTTTTAAATAAACTTTTAAGATTTGAAGTAGGCTACATTACATGTGCACATTCAATATAATTATACTTTTTCAACAAAAGAATACCTGACCTCACTGATGCTCTTAAAGTCTGAATGGGAGTGAATACCTGCATCAGTGTTCACATAGCCTATAGTGTATATGTGTCTATAGAGAGACACACTCTCTCTGTTTAAATCTAGATTAAAGACACTTTGATTTCTTTGGCCAAGCATTCAAATAATGCATCTCATAATCTTGTACTGCAGTTATCCGTAAAGTTGCTTTGCAACGAGTTGTATCGTTAAAAGTGCTATAATAAACTTGAATTGAATTGAAATTCTTCACATAAACTCTTAAGGAGAATCATCTCGCCATTAATGGCAGTGGTTTTGAAATGAAGTGCTCAACAAACACATATGGGTGTGGTGGCCACATACTTGTTTTTTTTTTTTGAAACTATATAGCGCCTGTGTGTTCTCATCTATTTTTCAGTCATTTATATATACTTATATATTATAAACTTACTTAAGGTTGTTACTATTAAAACATCAATTTTTAAATCTTTGCTTCGCTCCTCCATTTTAAAGGCACATTTGGATAACAAAATTTCTATATATGTGGCACAGCACACAGCCTGTGTTGGGCGTATTTACACCGTCAATAGTCTGTAATATCATATGTGGAAAACTAGGTTTCTAAACATAAAACATGAACAAATACAGGAATCCTTAGTATCAAGCAAGAATTAAACTCAGTTCTTTCGATCAGCCAGCGGTGGGCGGGGCTGACGTTGTCATGGTAACCAGAGGTGGAGCAGGTTCTATAAACCCAGGCGGCTGTTCGTAGTTCCTCCTCGAAGTCTTTGGATCATATTGCGACTTGCTCCGCTCCGCTTCACCAGCAGACCCTCTAAACTACCTTAAGTTTGAAAGAATACACTTGAACGATGTGCGGTAAGTTCATCTTTTTATTATTATTACTTTACAGGAATAGAAATACTGTAAATTAATCGCTGTGATTAGATAAATGTATTCTCATACTGTCATAACAATCATACTTCAGATTGCTATCGCCTGTATTAAACTATCCGTCCCTGTGTGTGTGTGTGAACCGTGAATATATAGTCAGATGTCATGCCAGCGTAAATATTTGGTCGGTCTGGTCATCCTTCACTGGAGTTGTGACAGAAGTGACAGATCCGGGTTGGAGTGCGACAGCGGTGTCTCAAAACCTACTGAGCTCCCTACCTAGACAGCGTTTCTGAACATCACAGGCGCTAGCGAACGTTAGGACGCACCTACAGTGGTTAAATATGCTGCCTGATATTTAGGTTTGGGCTTGATGTGCTTATGACGCACATGAATGCTGTCTAGGTAGCAGCAAACACACTGCGTGTTAAGACGCATCCAAATACAATCTGGATCCACAACATTCAGTCGGCGACGTGGCTGATTTAAAGTTTGTTAAATAAACTTTATCACTTTGTCTGGCACTCGGGGAATTTTAATATGCTCCTTGCCTCAAAGTAATCTAGTAATCTCTGATTTTTGATTGTGATGGGGACACTATTGTGAAGATGATAGACACTGAGGTTAGCTCAGAAACCACACTTTTGTAAACTGATTTGTAAGTTGTTTTAAAGAGCACATTACTACTATATTTACTGTTATTGTATTAATAATATTAATAAGAACTAAGCCTGAGTTTACAATAAAAGTTTGTTCTTCTGCAAAGTAGTTGCTTCTGATTACAGAATGTCTATCTATCTATCTATCTATCTATCTATCTATCTATCTATCTATCTATCTATCCATCTGTCTTCTATCTGTCTGTCTGTCTGTCTGTCCATTGAGAAATAGAAGCAAGCTTAATTTTATTGAATGTGCACTTTAAATGTAATTCAAATGTTAATTAAATGTAACTGTAGAGTTGTTCAGTATTCATTAAATATGTGTAATTACTAATGAAACTTGTATGTCATTTAAATATTTAATATTTAAATACATGACATACAAGTTTCATTAGAAATGACAAAGTATATTTTAGTTTATCATAAATGCTTGTCAGTATTCAGCACAGCAGTACACTTTAACTAATCAATTATGAAATTACATCTATCTATCTATCTATCTGTCTAGTAGTCTGTCTGTCTATGTTTTCCATTTGCCTATTTGCCAACAAGCTTCTTTTAGTTAGCCTAAGTGGCTCGTCCGAGTCCATCACTCTGTTAATATTGTATTTAATGTCTTAATATGATTGATATGCTTAAAGTTTTTGTCATTCAGTCTATAAAACTTATTTTTTGGGAGGTTAACTGGGTTGCTTTAAAATGTCTTAGCAGCATGCGTCTTCATACACGATTAGTACACTCTCCAAGTCTTGTTACCTTGTACCCGGCAGGAATTTTCGCCTACCTGAATTACAGAGTGCCACGGACGAGGAGGGATATCTTTCAGACCCTCATAAAGGGACTTCAAAGGCTGGAATACAGGGGTTATGACTCTGCAGGTAAGACTGCCACTCCCACATCTGTGAGGGTAATGTCACTGTGTTCTGCAGGTAACAGATACGGCTCAAGACGTGAACAGTGGCCTCGTTTCTTGGATTTTGGCAGCACAGAGGGCCTGGAGTGTCAGTTCTTCCACTGATGTAGCTGTAGCAGTCAGTCGATACTTGTGTGAAGGGGATTATAGTGCTCTTAATCTTGTTTTTGTGCACGCTCAGCCCTCATCTTATTTATCAAGTGTTTGAAATAGACATAAAGAGAGTGAGTGACTGTATATGATGGTGAAAATTGTGTATGTTTTTGGTCAGGTGTTGCAGTAGATGGCTCAGGGAAAGATCATGCTGCTAGTATCAGCCTCTATAAGAAGACAGGGAAGGTGAAAGCTCTTGATGAAGAGATCTACAGTATGTTATCCTGCGTTATTATCAATCTTTTTCTTTAAAGTATTTCTTTAATGATTCTTTTTCTCAGATTTTTCCCTGTTTGTATTATCAGAGAACAACGCCATTGATTTCGAGGCAGAACTGGACACACACTTTGGCATTGCACACACTCGCTGGGCCACGCATGGAGAGCCCAGTCCAGTCAACAGCCACCCTCACCGATCTGACAAGAACAATGGTAAAACATAAAGCGACCTTATGATGGTCATCTGCTTTAAACCCAGTCATTAGTAAACCAGCTGGGGTTGCCGTCAGTTTATGAGCTCTTTATTCAGAAAAGACAGGACTGGGTAGCCGACACAGGCTTTAAAGCCATTAGATTATGTTTGTAAATGAAAGGCTAGCGAAGGCCATAATGCTGTGAATGATGGTTAAGATGTGAAAGTTCACCTCTGAAAATAAACACCTAAAGCAGAGGCTAGAATCAGAGAAGCAGGAGGTTCCTCTCGCCACACAGTTTGGCGTGCTACTGATTCCGGATCAGCTTTCTCCTGTAAACCATAAAGGACACTAGAAAGAAACAATATTACAGGCAAAATTCAGTGTGGTTCAAATTTTATATTTTTTTCATTTATATTTGACCTTATGTTTATGTTATCTAGCTGGATTTGAGAATGATCCAAAGAACATCTGTACAAAGCAGCATAAAACAAATCCTTTTTTTTTATAAGCCGCAACCCTTTACCCAAAGCTCTGAACAGTTGGATATAAACTGATATAGGATTACACTATTGTGTCATATTAAATTATAAGCCTGTAGGTCTTTAAGATCATGATAAAAATGTGGGTGTGTCTAAACGTTTTTTTTTTTTTTACCAGTATTGTGGTTTCAATGAGGACAAATAGTTTTGAACAATAGCATCGATATAAAATTACTACACTGCACAAAGATCACGAACAGTTTGTCAAACAGACATTCTTCAAGTTTGTTTCACTTTGAAACAGAAAGCATGTAGGCCTACATCCGTGAACAGCTTGTAAAAGTGTCAGTGATTGATGTGTATCAACTATGACATATGTTGGATATGACAGACGGCAAGTTTTGCAGTTGAGAAAGTCATAAAGTGAAATGCGACCCAACCTGCTGCTGTTACAATTTAGTACATGTGTATAAGAATCCTTTCTCGTTTTAGACACCTTTCTAATTTTATTTGTGATTATTTAAGTGGAGGACATTCTTGCAAATGTTTTTTTTTTTTACATTACAATCAAACACACCTAAACCAGCTAATCAAGGAATTCAGGATTGTCAGGTTGAGATAGGTTAGAACAGGGGTGGGCAAACTTGGCCCTTCCAGGCCACTTTCCTTCAGAGGTTAGCTCCAACCCTAATCAAACACACCTGAACCAGCTAATCATTGTCTTCAAGACTACTAGAAGTCTACAACCAGGTGAGTCATATCAGGGTTGGATCAAATCTCTGCAGGAAAGTGGCCTGGAAGGGCCAAGTTTGCCCATCACTGGGTTAGAGCTTCCTTCCTTTTCAGGAAGGTGGCCCTCTAGGGATGGGATTGGAGACCCTTGTATAATTTGTATTTTTACTTTCGTGTTTTCACTCAAGTTCTTATTCATTTTGAAATTAATGAAATAATTTTGAATATATTCATCCATCTCTTTATGTTTCTCTCCAGAATTTGTTGTCATCCACAATGGCATTATCACAAATTACAAGGAGCTGAGGAAGTACCTGGTAAGCAGTATTTTAATTACCTCTTTACTAGAGCCCTTGCCATGCCATCCATTTTACTTTATTGATTAGACTGTGAAAAGCAGGTGCTACATACAGTGGGTATAGAAAGGAATCAGTTTTGCTGTGTGCTTTGGGTCATTGTCATGTTGGAAGGTAAACCTTCTTCCCGTTGACAACTTTCGGGCAGAGCAGAGGGCAGCAGATTTTCCTCAAGAATTTGATGGTATTTTGCCCCATCCATTTTTCCTTCTATCCTGACAAGTGCTCCAGTCCCTGCTGCAGAGAAACACCCCCATATCAGGACATTACCACCTCCATGCTTTACTGTAGGAATGCTGTTATTTGGATGGTGAGCTGTATTGGACTTCCGCCAGACATTTCGTTTGGTGCTGAGGAAAAATTATTAAATTTTAGTCTCATCTGCCTCAGAATCTTCAAGGTGCGTTTTGGCAAAGCTCAGTCGTGACTGTTTAGGAGGGGGTGATCCTTTTCCCAACGCAGTGATTCTGTTTTTAAATTTTTTTCTGACATGTTGGTGCTATATCTTTCACTTGGATGTTATAAGTTGCACTGAGTAAAAAAAGGGGGTGATTCTTTTCTGTACCCACTGAATGGAACCAGAACAAATGCGAGTTTGCTAAAACAATCCGTGTATCATTCGATCATTCGTTTTTTTATTTAATATTGAAAGTAGAAAAATGAGAAAACGGCTCCTCTATGGTGTAGACAGCATCACTGATTATAATGAGTTCCATAGAATTTTGTCGCGTCGCTCCACTCGTGTCCGGTGTAGACACAGTGTAACATTGGTTTTGCTTTGTTTCACAGAACCAATCGTTGCCTGGGTTGCGTACGTATGTGTGGGGCAGAACTATCAAAATAGGGGCGAGACCCTTTTGGGGTAGGGGCGTGTTTGTTTTGGTGATTTAAAATGTCAACATTGGCTACCAGAAATCGCTTACCCCACCTTTAAAGAGATGTTTGGTTACTGGTTAACATTATCTAGTAGCCTAAACAGCCTAATTGACATTAGCAGAAAAGGAAAGTCATTTCAGTCATTGTCAAATTAAGACAAGGAACGTATTAAAAACTTAAATATAGTCAATTTATATTAATTAACAAACAGAAACATGAATGGAATTAGAGTGGAATTTAGTTTTGATGTAATGATGATTCAAAGCAAAGGAACTGTTCAAAGCTATTATGTTTAGTATTCCACTTTCTCTCTCTTTCACTTTCATTTATCTCTGATTACTTTTTCCACAAAAGAAAAACATGTTTTGTTTTCCTGCTGCTTGTGTCTGTAACCATGGCTTTTCCATCCCAACCCATTGATAGGTTTCCAAAGGCTATGAGTTTGAGTCGGAAACAGACACCGAGGTCATCCCTAAGTTGATCAAGTATCTCTATGACAACCGCGAGAATGAGTATGTGTCCTTCTCCACCCTGGTGGAGCGCGTCATTAAGCAGCTGGTAAGCATCACGAGTGTGTACGTGTGTGTGAGTGTGTGTGTTTGGGATGAGGGGGTGGTCTTGCTCACAGGCCTCTGGGAACCCCTTGCTCGGATTGTGAAAGTTAAAGGCCAGTTCTTGGTCATTTTCAGCCCTTTTAAAAAGAAGAAAAAGAAGTTCAGAAGTAGGGGAGCGCGGGGCACAAAGTAACGCGGGGTTAGTTGTAACACACATGGTTTGAATATTTCCACACACGCTAGCATAACAAAATTTACAGTATTTATTAGTTACCATATCAACATTATATAGAAAAAAAGTGTGCCAAAATTAAAAAATCTTTTGAAGATATCAATGAACATTTATTTTACCATAGTAAAATTTAAATTCTGACTTAAAGGGATAGTTCATCCAAAAATTAAAATTTGATGTTTATATGCTTACCCCCAGGGCATCCAAGATGTAGGTGACTTTGTTTCTTCAGTAGAACACATATGATGATTTTTAACTTAAACCGTTGCAGTCTATCAGTCATATAATGCATGG
>NW_015552681.1:199075-199787 GCF_001515605.1 Sinocyclocheilus anshuiensis
CCGCAGGGTTTAATTTGGATTTGTCTGTGCATGTTTTTTTTACTCTCATAGATTTTGTTACCATTGCCATGCATTATACGACTGATAGACTGCAACGGTTAAAGTTAAAAATCATCATACGTGTTCTACTGAAGAAACAAAGTCACCTACATCTTGGATGATAAACATCCATTTTCATTTTTGGGTGAACTATCCCTTTAAGTAAATTTTTCATCTCTGTTTTTAAAATGAGACAATCTGCTATTATTTTAATCTCCAATCTGTTATTTATCAGTTTAGATAGTTTTTTTTTTAATGCTTCGCTAACTAGCAGAAGACAGTGAAGACAGAAGACAGTTTTAAACTCCAGTTGCGCAGATGGTGCATGTTGTAACACTGCGTTACAATGTGCTATTCTATGACATTAGCGATGTAATTTACACTATTTACTTTAATGAATTTTAATGAGAACCAACGAGAAACAGGTGAATAAAGAAATAAAGAAATTATTATTTCAAGACATGTAAAGCATTTTTGCTCGTTTATATGGGCTGTCCCAAGCATGATTGCAATGTGTTCATTGTCAAACTCCAAAATCAGATTATTTTTAATTCTTAAAAAAACGCCATTATTTTATTTAAAATATATATATTTTATTTTATTAACAAAATATTTTAGTTTGTCTTGTATATTTTTTTCATTCGATCAGATAACATTTTAAGCTGTCATATGG
>NW_015552681.1:199950-215857 GCF_001515605.1 Sinocyclocheilus anshuiensis
GGGGCATGTTGTCACATTTCACTTCCATTTTTTGAGGGTAAATAAAGAAAAACGTATACACTGTAAGCATGAAACAAAGCGACATATTTGTACTAGACACGTGTAAAATTACTGTGGATAAAAAAATATATATTCTGAACCCCATGTGGATTTACACAAACTGAGAAAGTCAAAAAGTGTTACTTTGTGCCCCGCTCTCCCCTACTTCTCTGTATGAGGGGTAGTTACTTGTTTTTCACCATGATAGTTGTAGTCAGTCTCTCAAAGTTCTCACAGATAAACCAAGTAAGACTAGTGATTCAAACGATTAATCACATCCAAAATAAAAGTTTTTGTTTATATAATATATGCATGTGTACTGTGTATATTTATTATGTATATATAAATACACAAACATACTTATATATTAAAAATATGCATACATTTTAAAAATATTTACATGTATATAATTTATATTATATATAAATATAAATATTTTATATATAAACAAAACATATTTTCTTAAATATATTCATGGATGTGTGTGTATTTATATATACATAATAAATATACACAGCACACACGCATATATTATGTAAACAAAAACTTTTATTTTGGATGTGATTAATTGCGATTAATCGTTTGACAGCACATAAAAAACTTTACAAAAGCTTAAAAACAAAAAACCTTTTCTGCATTCATCCTCTTCTCTAGCTAAGTTAGCTAAGAACCAACTAACTGTATTTTAATGAATCTTTCATGTAAGCATCTTCGTCTTTGACAAATTGATTTTGGTCTTCCTCATTGTCAGTTATATAACCAATAGCAACATTTATTAGCACATAATAGTGTGTCAAACAGCTCTTCTTCATCTCCAGGTGACTGATATAACCTAGATTTTCAAATGTGGACAGCTGGACCTTGTTTTATGATACACTGTCAGCACCTTTGGACGACTCTCGTGGCCATAATATCCTCTGCTGGGAAGTTTAGCACTATCCAAACATTGTTCAGTGACGTTGTATGAGCGAGGGAAGTGCCCTTTGAGATATTCTTGACAGGAATCTAGTCTTTATCAAGGATTTATAAAACACCCAACCTTCCTATCATCATAATGGCTCTGTGACATTCACCATTTTCACCATCCATATGGGACTCTCTATGTTTTATGGCTTCTTCTGTAAACTGATTACACTAAATTTTGATTGCTCTCTATCTAACCTGCTTTGGCAGCCATCTTAGAGATGGAAGGCTGTGAGATAAAAGGATGATAACGTTTAAGGTGTGCAGTTGTGTCTTATGGGGCGGCTACAGGTTTCCATTAACTGACATTAACTGGCCTGCTTTGAAAAAGACGAGAGAGGAGAAACAAGACTAATTGAAAACAGGCTCGGGCACTTGCGCATTTAACTTTGCAAAGACACACACACTGAAAATAAAGGCTTCTGGAAGGAAACTTATTAAGTTGCACTTAATACTTAAAAAAAAAATATTTTCCCTGATATTTTATTATCAGCAGTAAATACACTGATCTGAAGTACCTAGTGGTGAATCTCGAGTAGCCTTTCAAGAACATGTCAGACTTCACTTCAAAATGAGCAGTAAATAAGACATACTTTGCTGTATAAAGTAAATTAAGCATAGTTGTTTGTTATTTTCATGACAGTTAAGCACATTTCCCCCAAAATTATCATTATTGTATTGCAAAATAATTAGAAATTATTTAAATTAATATATATATTTAATATATATTTATACATCAGGACCGGCCAGAAGGTTACAATCCGCTTTCCCCAGATAAAATGTATGATGTAAAATACTAAAACAAAATATTATAAAATTGATAATAGCAAGAAATGCCTGTGATCACCAAATGAGCATATTAGAATGATTTCTGAAGGATCATGTGACACTGAAGACAGGAGTAATGGCTGCTGAAAATTCAGCTTCGACATCACAAGAATAAATTACATTTTTAAATATATAAAAATAGTAATAATATTTTGCAATAATGTTTTTTTTAAACAAATAAATTCAGCCTTGGTGAGCATAAAAGATTTCTTTTTCAGAAACATTAAAACTTCCGAATGGCAGTGTACATATACTCTGTGTGTGTGTGTGTGTGTGTGTGTGTGTGTGTAGATAGATAGAGCAATAGCCTATGTAAAGGCTGCATGTTAATAAGCACGTAGACATAAAATGTCTACACAGTGAGTCGTGTATCAGTGCGTTTGGGTTATATATGTGAGAACTGGTGTCTGTGTGCTGGGCAGCGAGTCAGGAGAGGCTCAGTGAGGAGGTAGGGGCAAATATGATTTCCCTCAGCACACTGAGAGGGCCTCTATTCCCTTAAGTTCAACCCTCACTGTGGGGCTCTGTTCCTCTCAGCTCCCCGGTGCCCCCTCCACCTCTCTGGGCCTCTGCTCCAGGCCTTATCCTGAGCTGCGCTACAGAGGGGGGCTGCCGAAGAAACGCGAGACCCTACCTTTGCCTGTTCAGCAGAATAATGATGTTTCCATTTAGATCCATATCATAGCTATTCCTGTGCCTCACCGACGGACGAACATTTGTCTCATTCACTGTTTTTTTTCTCTATCTTTCCTCAGGAAGGGGCATTTGCTCTGGTTTTCAAAAGCATTCATTTCCCAGGAGAGGCAGTTGCCACCAGGTCAGTAAGAGCTATGGTTTCTCTGAAACTGTAACACACTCAAGTTTCCTTGTTCCCTTCTTGCTCTTTCTATCTTCTGAGATGAACCTTTCCCCATTATTTCTCTACATGCCAGTGAACAGGAGCCAGAAGGTTACAATTCTAAAAAAGCGGTGCCTGTCCAGGAATCAGGGATTTAACAGAGGTGTTTATGAAGGGTTATTTCACCATGCTTGGTTGGTACACTGACCCTGTATATAGAATTTTGAATCGACTGAAGCCAAGACCGGAGTTAATTATTCCCATCTGCCTGTCTCTGATTATGAACGAATGTGTTGTTGGTTTTGGTCAATTCTGTCCTGCTGTGAAGGGAACATTTTAAGACGGGCCATGTTGCAGGACCCATCAGTGTGGGTTGCTGCATAGACACTAAAAATGATCTCGCTGTTTTTACACCATCTAAGAGACTTTTTGGAAAGGTTATTCATGGAACTTTTGAGGGAGATGTTGCTTTGAATATGCTCACAGTGTTTGCTAAGGGCTTTTCAAACTCTTTGATGCCAATAACCCCCAAATATGACGAGGGATTAAGTGTGATATTATAAATTCAATGTTTCCATTTAGATTTTTCTAAAACAAATTGCTAAAATATTATTGAAATGATATTCTTTCATGTCATTCCAAACCTAAATGGCTTTCTTCTATAGAACAAGAAGATATCTTGAAGGATCTTTTTGTCCATACAAATCCCATTGACATTTATTGTATGGAATAAAACACACAGAAGCATTTCTCAAAGATGCATCTTTTATGTTCCACAGAAGGAAGTCATGAGGGTGAGTAAATGATGACAGAATTCACATTTTAGATAAGCTTTAAATTAACACATTAACTGTGATAGCCCTAAAGAATTGTAAAATCTTTTTTTTATTCATTTTTCATGGACCCACTAGTACCCCCTAGTAACCATCCAGAGCACCCCAGCAACCACCAACAGTATTAGCACCCTGACAAATGCTTCCACAACACCCTTGAGTCATAGTGGTAACTTTTACAAACACCACTCACATTCAGTGAATTATTGTTATTATTGTTAACTAAAGCAGAAACTACAACTAAAACTAAAAAAAATACTAATATCCAAGTAATGTTTTCATTAATTGATAAAAAATATATTTAAATATTAGATGAAAATTATATAAATGCTTCTTTGGTAACTAACTGAAAGTTAAAGCACAAAAAAAAATTACTGAAAAAAAAATACATTAAAGCTAAATAGAAATAAAAATGACAAAAGCACATAACAAAATAAAAAAAAAAACTAAATAAAATGAAAACTATATAAACAAACATAAAAATACTGAAATATAAAAATAAAAGCTAATTCTACAATAGCTAATTCTACAATAAATACTATAATGGTGTATAATTAATACTAAAACAACACTGTAAACTGTAAAAATGTAGTCGGTCTTAAAACTGTAAACATGTAGTCAGTCTTAAATCCTAAATTCCAAGTTTATTTGTATTTTTCATATGCTCTTTTGAAGAATCCATCCCAAAGAACAGAATAACATTAGCACATCACTTCCATTTTCTCTTACTTTCTGTCTCACCTTCATTTGACTATCATTTGACTACACATGACCCCCAAAGCAAAATCATCTCAAAAGTGTGCTGTTGGGTGTTGACTATCAACATTTTGTTGCTCGTGGTTCATTAATAAATCTTGGTCCAGCTAGTTCAGATTTAAATTCCAAAATACACTGAACATTTAGCTTGCTACGCACACTGAAATGCAACTGCCCAACCAGTTCAAACTAAGTAAGCACTGAGAAAGTGCTCTGGTGTGAACCCATTTGGCACGTCAGCATAAGGAACTGTGGGGCTGCGCCAAGCAAGATAGGTGGTGCATGCAAAGGACAGGTCTGAAATATTTCCTCAAACAGAGGGGGGGAACCTTAACAAGGATATTAAATAGAGAGTGTGAAAAACCTCTCCTCAACACAGGTTTCTTGTTTACAGCAGTGCTATGTTAACACCATTCACTCAGCCAATGGAAGAGCAGAGGCACTGCACATTGAAACTAGGGCAAAGTCCGGCAGGTGTGCTGTTGTTCCATAAAAACAACAAAAGAATCATTTTTTTATGCAACATCAGTTTTTTTTTTTTTTTGCATAAAAGGAAATTAAATGTCTTTAAAGATTTTATCTGTTGTCTCTGTCTGTTTTTACACACACAAAGCATGCTATGCATAAGTAGTCATTAGAAAATGTATCGGTCTTATCTCATCTTTTTTTCAAACAGGAGGGGCAGTCCACTGCTCATCGGCGTGCGCTGTCAGTATGAGCTTTCCACAGAGCAGATCCCTGTCCAGTACAACTGTGGTAAGTCCGGCTCACTTCATCCCTTCTTCTCAAACCAGTTCTGCTTATTAGAAGTGAGTTTGTTATCTCACACTATGCGGCCAAGAAGTATATGAACACCCCAAAACCACACCCATACTGTATTTGTTTGTTGAACATTTCATTCGCATTTGCATCAATAGTGAGTAGGACCTCCCTAGATTTGGGGTCAGTATGTTTTTTTTGAAAGATTAACATTTTTATTTAGCAAGGATGCAATAAATTGATCAAAAGTGACAGTAAAGACTTTTATAATGTTACAAAAGATCCATGTTCTAAATAAAACATGTTCTTTTGAACTTTCTATTCATCAAATATTCTTGAAAAAAAATGGTCATAGTTTCTACAAAAAATATTGAGCAGCACAACTGTTTTCAACATCGTTAGTGATAAGAAATGTTTCTTGAGCTGCAAATCAGCATATCCTAATGATTTCTGAAGGATCATGTGACACTGAAAAATGACTGCTGAAAATTCAGCTTTGCATCACGGCAATAAATGATATTTTAAAATATATAAAAATAGAAAATTATATTAAAATATGTCTAAATATATATTTTTTAATTGTAATAATATTTCAAAATATTTCAGTTTTTACTGTATTTTGATCAAATAAATGCAGCCTTGGTGAGCATAAGAAACGTGTTGCAAAAACATTTAAAAATCTGGCAAACCCCAAACTTTTTAAAGGGGTCCTATTATGCTCTTTTACAAAGTCTTGATTTTGTTTTGGGGGTGTACTAGAACATGCTCTCGTGCTTGGTGATTCGAAAATTTATATAAAAATAGAAAATTATATTAAAATGTCTAAATATATATTTTTTAATTGTAATAATATTTCAAAATATTTCTGTTATATACAAAAATATATGTTTTTACTGTATTTTGATCAAATAAATGCAGCCTTGGTGAGCATAAGAAACGTGTTGCAAAAACATTTAAAAATCTGGCAAACCCCAAACTTTTTAAAGGGGTCCTATTATGCTCTTTTACAAAGTCTTGATTTTGTTTTGGGGGTGTACTAGAACATGCTCTCGTGCTTGGTGATTCGAAAATTTGCATTATTTTTCACATAATTTACATTATTAAGATGCCTTTTCTCCCCAGCCTGGCACAAACGGCTCAATTAGTTCCGGGTTTGATGAAGGCCCGCCTTCCGAAAAACGAAATGTGTTGTGATTGGTTAGCTGTCCCAGTGCGTTGTGATTGGTGAACAGCTTAGACAGTGTTTCAGTACTGCCCCGCCCCTTGCCAATGCATCAAGGCTGTGTCCGAAATCGCCCCCTATACCCTTAAATAGGGCACTATTTGAGGGGACAGCCATTTTTATTGTTGTCCGAAACCATAGTGGACGTTCTCCAGTGCACTCATTCAATCCCACAATGCACTGCAAAAACGAGTGTACAACTGGTGCGCGCTCAACGGCTAGAGAATGCCCATAATTTACCGTGAGAGTCACGCGCCGAATGAATTCCCGCATGTCGCCAGAAGATGGCGCCCGCAGCTGAATAATCAATCCGTTTTCATTCACTCCTTCTAGTGAACTGAATTAGTGACCTAATGTAGGGAATGGTGAATGAGGGTATAGGGGGCGATTTCGGACACAGCCCAAGTTCCGTCTGCTCCGGTATAGTTCAGGATGGCGTCAATATTGCCATATCAATTTGAGCCGGATTCAGACCCCGAGAATATTGAACAAGAGGATCAGAACCTTTGCATGCACGGATATGGAGGACATGGCGAAAACTTGACGCTACAGCAGCTCTTCTTCTTCTTGGCTTTCTCTGATGCACTAACTCTGCAGCAGCACTTCTTCTTCGTCGTCATCGTCTTGTCTGATGCCCTCAACCAAGCGTTCTAACCACGACCTCGCCTCTCCCCACCCCTCAACCATTCGAATTTCCATAGGCGGGAGTTATTTGAATGATATTCTAATGAGCCGCTTTGTGATATCACAAAACCCCGGAAAACAACGCTGTAGTCCAAACGAGCCGTTCGTTGTAGTTCTTGAAAAAGGATTTTTAAAAAATGAAATATCTCCCTTTGGAGTGAACTTTGAGATTTGTAACTTTCTAGATCTTTTTTATGCCCAAACATACACACTACACACTGACTAAAATTCAAAAAGTGAAAAAGCATAATAGGACCCCTTTAATAGTATTATATTTGGCTGGGGTTTGCTCCCATTTAGACATATTTAGTCATGCTGGAAAAGAAAAGACCCCCCCTCCCCTCCCCAAACTATTGCCACAAAGTTGGAAACCCACAGTTTTCTAGAATGGAAGTGTATGCTGTAACATTAAGATTAGTCTCAACCGGAATTGAGGAGACTAGCCAAACCATTAATTTGAAGGAGGTGTCACATACTTTTGGCCACATAGTTTTGCCACAGAAGCAAAGAATGTGCTTAGGGCAATGTTAGGCTTAGGAAAAAAAGACAAAAGGCAGCATTGCCATCATGGTGACGTCTGGCACATTTTGGGCTGAGGTTTTGGACAGGCGTGTGGCATCCAGCCCAAGCCTGACTTCGAAATACATTTCTTTATGATGACAGTTGTCATTGTCTGTTTGTAATATAACCGTAATGTTACAATGCTCTATTTTTAAACATTTAAAGATGTTTTTTATGAAGTAAACACATCTAATTTTCTATTTCAATTTCAATTGTTTTTAATTAATACTTTAACTGTATGCTAACAGAAAAGTCAGTTCATTGTATAATATTAAATCACCTGACTTTGTTTCCTGCTTTAAGCAACAATTCACTGATAATATTTCACCGATTTTATTTAATTTTTTTTAAGAAGTATGATTTTATTTCCTTTCTCTTCTAGGTGATTCCAGGACAAATGAACAGGAGAAAAACTTACTGAACCGAAGGGGCAGCACCAATGCCTTACACTCAGTCCATGACAGACTGGCAGTGGAGTTTTACTTAGCCTCTGATGCTAGGTAACACACATATTACATTGTAGAATCTTGAGCATTCGACAGTGTAATATTAACATTAGCATTATTGTTTCTCATTAAGAAACCTAAAGATTGCTGATGTCCAGGTTAAACAGTTCATACCAGTTACTAACCGAAATGGACATCAAACTGAATAAATGTCAGCTCAGCAGTGCACCCTGCTGGCCACATAACCTCATTACACATGTGATTGTGATAGTAAAACTAAAATACGTGTTTACTTTTATTTTTCTCTCTCAGTGCCATCATTGAGCACACCAACAAGGTGATTTATCTGGAGGACGATGATGTCGCCGTGGTGATGGAGGGGAAGTTGTATGTGCACCGTATTAAGCGTAAAGCAGGCGAAGACCCCGTCCGTGTCATTCAGACCCTACAGATGGAGCTCCAGCAGATCATGAAAGGTCCCAGATCACACTAACACCATTGAAACAACATCCAAAGGGATAGTTTTCCCAAAAATTAAAATTTCATTTACTCACCGTCATGTTGTTCCAAAATTGTATGAATTTCTTTCTTCTGTTGAACACAAATAAGGATATTTTGAAGAATGTTGGTTAATGGCTATCAGCAACTGTTTGGTTACAAGCATTCTTCAAAATATATTTTGGGACAGCTTGGGGGTGAGTAAATGATGACAGAATTTAAATTTTTGGAATTTTTAAAAACCGCCTGACCACTGAGAATTTATTAGTAAATAATAGAAAATTAAAACTGAAGAATGAAATAAAGTATAAAATACAATTTTAAAAAACAACTTCAAAATGTCATTTAAAGTATGTACATATAAGTCTTTGCATTTCCTTGGAATCAAACCCATGACCTTGGTGTTGCAGGCACTATGCTCTACGTTTCTGAACGGTTTTGACAGATTGTTTTTTGTTCAGATAAAAATTAATTCTGACACTGTGTACTAAGTAATGTACCAAACCCATTTGCTGTTAGTCTGGCAGTGGAACTCAAAAGGACAATTTTGGAAAAGTTCCAGTCATATTGGCGTCTCTGCATCAGTTCTTTCGATTTTTATCTGCAAGGTCTTTGGTTTGATAATAATGACTTTTCATGCCAAATGTCACCTTGACTTTTGTACAGTAGTTCAGTAGGCAAAGTTTTGTTTTTGTGCTCACACTGTTTAATACCTTTAGGTAACTTCAAGGCTTTCATGCAGAAGGAGATCTTTGAGCAGCCTGAATCTGTCGTCAACACCATGAGAGGCAGAATCTGTTTTGACAGCAACACAGGTACAACATGACCTTCCACTTTGCCAGAACATCCATGTGAAATTAAATTAGGCTACATCTTTTGTAGCGCAACCCTGAAAGTGCAGCCTGATTTGATAGAAAATTAGAGCCATTCTTAAAGGGATAGTTCCTCCAAAAATGAAAATTTGCTGTTAATTTACTAGGTGACTTTTTTTTCTTCATTAAAACATTAAAAACGATTTTTTGCTGAAACTATGGTCCTTGGTGATTCAAAAAAAAAAAATCCATGGACCCCGTAACTTTGAGAGTCAGCACAAAATTAATACTCGTGGCTCCTGACAATATATTGACATCTTATGAAGAGAAACAACCAGTCTATGCAAGAAACTGAACATTATTTGCAAAAAAGAATCTTAAGCCTTGTTCAGACTGTCAGCCCAAATCCGACTGAAATCCCATCATATTTAGATAGTCTGAACAGCAACTGAACTACATGAAATCCCATTTGTGCAAATCCGTTTTGAGCTACATTCGTATGTGGTTTGGAATCCTATTCAAATCGCATTCCTGGAAATCCGTTTCAGTCTGACCGCTCAGATCGGATTTAGCGTAGCTTTTCACGTTCTCACGCCATGTAAAACGTAAACACGTCAGACGTTTTTGTAGAAAATATAATAAATGCAGAAACAAGCTTGTGTTGTTGCGAAATTTAAGTCAAGTGGAAAAGGACAATATACTGCTAGTGTACTCGCCTCTCTGAGTGTTGAAACGAGCAGAGATGGCAGCACGGAATAAAGTCGCACATTCCAGCTTCCTGCGTTTCTGATGCTGCCTCAAAAAATGTAATAATAATAATAATAATCCAGCGCGACGGCAACATGTTGTCATGTCGAAAGACAATATCTGTATTGCGATAGTAGTCCACACAAATCGGATTTGAACAGTTGTGATACACAGTGTGGACAGTCAGTCGTCTAGATCGGATTCCATCCGGATATGCACAAAATTGGATTTGGGCTGACAGTCTGAACGAGGCTTTATAACCAGATCATTTGAGGCCAATTTCATTTGTGTGCACAGTTATTCTTGGTGGCCTGTCTGACCATCTGAAGGAGATCAAGAGATGCAGACGCTTGATCTTGATTGGCTGTGGAACCAGTTACCATGCAGGAGTGGCAGTATGTTTTTGCATTTTTTTGTCTGGAACATAACGGAGAACAATTTATTGCTTTAAAGATGAAAATGATGGAAGAATGAGATGTTTTTTTGCATATGTGTTAGCTATGTGTTATCCATTTTCATTGCAAGGCTCTTTGGAAAACCTTATTCTGGCTAAGAGTGACATTGAACAGTTTTTTTTTTTGTACTGTAAATTGACTGGTAAACAGTATATTTGATTGTCATCCATGGCAACATACCGATTTCGTATTGAAGGACTTCAGCATTATTTCACTGACCAGCTGACTGTACGTTTTCCCTGACTTGAGCTCATGATCACAGCATTATCTCTGATTTTCTGCACAGACACGTCAGATCCTTGAAGAGTTGACTGAGCTTCCTGTTATGGTCGAGTTGGCCAGTGATTTCCTAGACCGCATCACACCCGTTTTCAGAGATGATGTCTGTTTCTTCATCAGCCAGTCGGGTAAAGTGCAGCTCTTTACCGTCAGTCTCATGATTTTTATTCAGGAAAGCATTGATAATAATAACCTTTGAACTGATATGGCACTGAATTACACAATGATAAGTGCATGAGGTGATATAATCTCCAGATACCCAGATGGCCACAAGACAGAAACAAACAAATAAAAAAAACAGATATCTCAGTTGTTTCTCAGCAATGAGAATCAATGTTTTTTCTCCTAAGAAAAAAAGAGTACATTCATTTCTTTAGAGGTCTCAAGATGTCTAAAACTTTGCTCAGATTTTTCAGGATGTCAAATTCTGCGTTCAAAAGTAATACTTGAATATGAATGATAACATTTCTGAGGACTCATAAAACTTGATTTTATCGAGTAGAGTAAAATACTGTTACTGGTGCAGCAGGTTTTTTTGGTTGATGACACTAACACATGCATGTCAATGCTACTGAAAAAGTTGTTTGCTTTATATATTGATAATGTCTTTCAATCAGGTGAGACGGCAGACACTCTGATGGCATTACGCTACTGTAAGCAGCGCGGGGCACTGACTGTGGGAGTCACCAACACTGTTGGCAGCTCCATCTGCAGGGAGACCGACTGTGGAGTTCACATCAATGCTGGGCCTGAGGTTGGAGTTGCCAGCACTAAGGTACTATAGAGCCCAATGAAAATTAACATTTTGGCTTAATAATAACAAATATAAATAAAGAATGAATATTATATTATATTATATTATATGTTGTTTGTCTCTCCCCCTGTCCTTTGTATGTGTGTGTGTGTGTGTGTGTGCAAATTTCGTATTAATTGTGTCTTCTGATTATCTGCAGGCCTACACTAGTCAGTTTGTGTCTCTGATCATGTTTGCCCTGATGATGAGTGAAGACAGGCTTTCAATGCAGCAGAGAAGACTGGAGATCATCAACGGCCTCAAAAAACTGCCAGGTGGGTATTTTACATAATTGTGTATTGTGTATTTTTTGCAGTAGTTCAAATGTGCTTTGAGATTAGATTAACTTTGACATTGCCTTCCATTCAGAGCTGATCAAGGAAGTTCTGGCTCTTGATGACCAAATCAAAAGCATTGCAGATGAGCTCTACCATCAGAGGTCTCTATTAGTCATGGGTCGAGGCTACAACTACGCCACCTGCCTAGAGGGGGCTCTGGTGAGTATGATGCAGGATATAGCTGGAGGAATATCTCCAGGAACTGATCATATAATGAGAAGCGTGGTGTAGTCAATCACATTTTCTTGGTCTTTGTACCCTGTAGAAAATTAAAGAGATCACGTACATGCACTCAGAGGGCATTATGGCTGGAGAGTTGAAGCACGGCCCATTGGCGTTGATTGACAAGCATATGCCTGTCATCATGATCATCATGAGAGATGCTTGCTACAAAAAGTGCCACAATGCCTTGCAACAGATCACAGCCAGACAGGTAACAATTATAATGTGATAAAACCGTCCACCAGTAATATATGCCACTGTTAAAAACTTTGGCTCCTGAGATTTTTTAAAATGTTTTTGAAGTCTTTTATGTTCATCAAGGCATTTATTTAATCGATAGCTGTTCTCTATTTTAATATATTTTAAAAAGTAATTTATTCCTGTGAGGGCAAAGCTGAATTTTCAGCATCATTACGCCAGTCTTCAGTGTCACATGATCCTTTACACATTATTATAATATGCTGATTTGATGCTCAAGAAACATTTCTTATATTATCAATTTTGAAAACAGTTGTGCTGCTTAATATTTTTGTGGAAATTGTGATTTATGTTTTCTAATCTTTGATGAATAGAAAGTGAAATTTGAAATAGATTTGTTTGTAACATTATGTCTTTACTGTCACTTTTGATAGATTTAATGCATCTTTCCTGAATAGAAGTAACAATTTCCTTAAAACAATCTGAAATATGTCCAATCATTCAACACTTTATGATGACTAATATCTTGTCTATATCTTTTAGGGCCGCCCCATCATCCTATGTTGCCAGGATGACCCAGAGATCAGTAAAATGGCATATAAGACCATTGAACTGCCTCAAACAGTGGACTGTCTGCAGGGCATCCTCAGTGTCATTCCACTGCAGCTCATATCCTTCCATCTGGCTGTTCTCAGAGGATATGATGTACGTTTTACCTTTCCATTATTCATTTATTAAAAAGTTTATATAAAAAAAAACTGCTTAAGGCGGTGTCCCACTAAAGGCCTCGATATACTTCAAGCGAAATCGAAGAATGAACTGATGTGACGTCATTTCGAACAAAATCCGGCCAAAGCGAAGTTCGTTTTGTGTTCGTTTTGGGAGTTCGAAATGGCTTGCCAAAGCGAACCTTCCGGAAAAGTTCGTTCTGGCGGCCAAACACCTTCGTACTACCATTGGTCCGTGACGATTACGTCATAGGAGGTGTGCACTGAGGCTCCGCCTTCTTTCACGCGGAACTCTTCTCTGGGTTCATTTCATCTGTCGAGTCCTTGGAGGTGAGATGTCCGTGCAGTGCAGAGCCGCTTTATAGTAGCAAATTAAGTTTTGCTTTTGATGAAATGAGCCACTGACACCGATTTTCATGTTTAATACTGCTGATTGCTTTTAAGCAATATATTGAATAAAGTGCCATGTAAATACACGTGACATGACTTCACGGGAGTGCTAATTTGCAGAGCTCGTGCAAGCATACCCATGTTGCTATGAACAGATGCTTTTTTTATAAAAAATGCTTGCTGTTCTCTCCATTTTTGTTGTTTTTATTTTGTTACTGAGAGGAAAGCACGCAGCACATACAGTATTTACATATTAATTTAAACGTCGCTTTCATCAGAGTGGGCAGCGTCGGGATGTTCGATAACAGTATACCGCTGCTCACGTATTTCGAACTTCGTTTTACCCCTAAACGAAGAACGAAAAAGAACTTCGTTTTGAGTATATCGGGGGCCTTAATTGGCTTAAAACAACTAATTTTGGAAAGAATATCCGAAGTATGCAGAAGTACAGTCTGCAGTTTTCACAAAAGCCCTGGAGCTGTCAAAAGTCTGCTGAATGATATGTTTTACATCGGCTGAATCCGAAATCGCCCCCTATACCCTCATTCACTATTCCCTACATTAGGTCACTAATTAAGGAGTGAATGAAAACGAGTGAGTGAATTCGGACACTGAGTGCACCGGAAGGACTGCCGCTTTTGCATAGTTGGTGCTTGCTGTTTAATAATCATTTGAAACTGGCAAACTAGCAGCTCCAGTAGTAAGATTAAAAGATGTATCTTCAACTCTGTCACGGCAATTATGTATAAACCCTAATTAAACAATTTAATAATCAGTTTACAATGAATTTATACCTGTGTTGTATTATGCTGTACACCATGGATGAGCACTTTGTAATATGAACAGATTGATTATTCAGCTGCAGGCGCCATCTTCTGGCGCGACGCAGGAATTAATTCGGCGCCTGACTCTCACAGTGCATTATGGGTATACTCTATCCACTGAGCAGGCACCAGTTGTACACTCATTTTTGCGGTGCATTGTGGGATTGAATGAGTGCACTCGAGAACATGCACTATGGTTTCGGACACCACTAAAAATGGCTGTCCCCTCAAATAGTGCCCTATATAAGGGCATAGGGGGCGATTTCGGATACAGCCATCGTCCAGTGGACTTTTGCTGACAAATAAACAGGGATGACTTGATGCAGATCACACGGAGAAGAAGTACACATTGTTCATTTACATATACTACTACCGACATTGTAACAATACAAAGCTGGTTGAAAACGACAAACCTACCCTTATATACTGTATATAACTATATATAATAATTATAGAACAGTTATATATAGTTATAGAACTATATGTGACCCTGGACCACAAAACCAGTCATAAGGGTCAATTTTTTTAAATTGAGATTTATACACCTTCTGAAAGCTGAATAAATAGGCTTTCCATTGATGTATGGTTTGTCAGGATAGGACAATATTTGGCCGAGATACAACTATTTGATCATCTGGAATCTGAATGAGCAAAAAAAATCTAAATACTGAGAAAATCGCCTTTAAAGTTGTCCAAATGAAGTTCTTAGCAATGCATATTGCTAATCAAAAATTAAGTTTTGATATATTTACGGTAGGAAATTTACAAAATATCTTCATGGAACATGATCCTAATGATTTTTGGCATAAAAGAAAAATCTATAATTTTGACCCATACAATGTTTTTTTGGCTATTGCTAAAAAATATACCCAAGCGACTTAAGACTGGTTTTGTGGTCCAGGGTCACATATATAGTAGTTCACCCAAAAATGAAAATATGTAAAAAAAAAAATTGGCTCACCCTCAGGCCAACCAAAATGTAGATAAGTTTGTTTCTTCAGCAGAACAGATTTGGAAAAATTGTAACACTTTACAATAAGGTTTATTAGTTAACATTAGTTAACTACTTTAGTTAACATGAACTAAGCATGAACAATAGTTCTACAGCATTTATTAATCTTAGTTAATGTTAACTTCAACATTTACTAATTTATTATTAAAATCAAAAGTTGTGCTTGTTAGCATTAGTTAATGCACTGTGAGCTAACATGAACTAACTATGAACACCTGTATTTTCATTAACATTAACAAAGATTAATAAATACTGTAATAAATGTATTGTTCATTGTTGGTTCATGTTAGTTAATACATTAACTAACATTAACTAATGGAACCTTATTGTAAAGTGTTACCGTAAAAATTTAGTATTACATGATTTGCTGACAAATGAATCCTCTGCAGTGAATGGGTGCCGTCAGAATAAGAGTTCAAACAGCAAATCAAAATGTTATGATAATTATTCCATGAACTATAAACCTTTTTAAATAGTATTTTGCGAATTCTTTTGTAACGAATTCTTATGTAATTAGAATAATAATCACGATCGCGATTAATCGCAACCAAATTAAAAAAATTGGTTTACAAAATATATTATTTATTATATATAAATACACAAACATACGTGTATATATTTTACAAATATTTACATGTATGTGTATATATATATATATATATATATATATATATATTAAAAT
>NW_015552681.1:215957-233985 GCF_001515605.1 Sinocyclocheilus anshuiensis
TATATATATATATATATATATATATATATATTTATTTTTTTCATTTGGCACTTTGCAGTACCATTTAAAATAAACTACTGTAGGCAAAACAATCAATACAAAACAGATTAGCTTTTTGCAGAATCTTTAATGTTCATTTTTATTACACATCATCATTTGTTTGATTCTCATCAGGTGGACTACCCAAGAAACCTGGCCAAATCTGTGACCGTCGAGTAACTCCTCCCAGGAAATGTGAACTAATCGAAGTTGAAGAGGAGAATACTGACCACCAAAGTGCAATTACCAGTGTGTGTGTTTACGTGTGTTTGCATCTGTGTGAATGTAGGAGTGTGGGTATTTATGAATTATGATCAAATCCCTAAAGTCCAAGTGCCTCAACATCCAAGTGCAAATGAAGGAAACCCTAAACGGTGCCTTACAGCCTTTTCTCTCAGCTCTTAACCGAGCCTGAAGGATAACAACTAAGTCAAAAGTTTACCTCTGAAAAAAACCGGTGCAATACATTAATCTGCACAATTAATCTGTCCCAGAAACTTGCCATCAATCACAGGGACCAAAGATCATAGTTATGTTGAGTGGGTAAGGAAGTGATGCGTAGATGTGGAAGCACATGGATGTGTAAGTATGAATTGTTCTATTACCTATCGGTTGTAATGCTAGGAAACACTATTTGTCATTATTGTTATTACATTGCACACATTTCTCTGTACTACAGAAAATTATGCCAAAAATTCAGCTGGAGCTAGCAAGTGTTAATCACATGAACTTACATACAGCGTTCAATTATCTTAGTGAAACTATAATATAAATAACTGGGTTCCACTGGAAATTTTACTGTACTGTTAGAGTTTACTTTGACTGTGAAGCACTCATTGTTGGAACAATCATTGTGTTATTAGACATGCATTTACATTTTTTTTAAATGAATGATTTCAATGATTGATATTTGTAATCTATATTTTGTGCCGAAATGAGATTTCAAACCCTCAGCATAACTTTTTTTTTCTTACTGGGACAAAATTCTTTGTGACTTTTCCTGGTTGGTTTAAAGCATAATTTCAATGGTATGCATTTCCCTAGTTGTCATATACATCCTTTAAAATCAGTTTTAAAATCATATTTTTAAAGTTATGGGTTGAGGGTTATAGCATGCAGAGCAGCTATGAATAAAAAAATCACTTTATATTTCTTATTAATTGTTAGTAAATAAAATAATAAAATAAAATGAAGTACAACCAGCAACAGTGTCAGTAACTTTAATCATTCCATATGATTTTATTGTCATGTATTTATTTACCCATTAATTTCCCTACAGATGGTATAGTAATTTTATGATTTTGATTATAGATCTGCAGTGGCCTTGAAAGATTTGTAAACAAAAAAAGTAATAAATACTATGGAATAAAACCGACAAGAACCAAAACAAGGATAGTTTTCAGAGCTGTTGTATAGACGGCACATAGGCACTTAAAATGACAGAAACATTACGGATTGGTTGTCCATTTTGAACAGGCCACTGATTTTCACACCATTGTTTTTGGCTTACTTTAATACATATAATCCGCTCACACTGCCATCTGCTTGTTAAAATGAGCTCAGCTGATTCTTTCTGGAGTTTTACTGGTTGGACGACCGTTATTTGCCATGATGTGTTTAATTTGGCAGTAAGAAGGACCAAATCAGGAAAAATGAATCAGTTAATTAACTGAAAATACTAATTAAATAGATGCACAAATAACAATCAGAATGAATATTTTATATAGTATTCAGTTTGAATAAATGTAAGCACACTAAGCATATGAGGTGGGTTAGAAGTGCTATATCATTTCTATGAAAGAATTATGAGTGCCAAAGTCACATTGTGATAATCATTATTCTACTGAGGTACAATAGTCTAGCCAAGCATGAGTTAAGATCTGTCACTCAATACCTGATGGTAATATAGCTTATTTATCTGAAGTCCAGATACTTTATCTACAATTTCAGACATTGTTATTGGGAAACTAAAAAAATAAACAAGTGCCCATTTATACATTTGTTATTAGTATTTTTGCAGCCTTTTAAAGGTCATATATAATACATTGAACAAAATTATAAATGCAACACTTTTGTTTTTGCCCCCATTTTTCATGAGCTGAACTCAAAGATTTAAGACTTTTTCTATGTACACAAAAGGCCTATTTCTCTCAAATATTGTTCACAAATCTGTCTAAATCTGTGTTAGTGAGCACTTCTCCTTTGCCGAGATAATCCATCCACCTCACAGGTGTGGCATATCAAGATGCTGATTAGACAGCATGATTATTGCACAGGTGTGCCTTAGGCTGGCCACAATAAAAGGCCACTCTAAAATGTGCAGTTTTATCACACAGCACAATGCCACAGATGTCGCAAGTTTTCGGACCCTCCCGGACCCCCAATACAGTAAAACTGCACATTTTAGAGTGGCCTTTTATTGTGGCCAGCCTAAGGCACAAGGCCACTCGGCAAAGGAGAAGTGCTCACTAACACAGATTTAGACAGATTTGTGAACAATATTTGAGAGAAATAGGCCTTTTGTGTACATAGAAAAAGTCTTAGATCTTTGAGTTCAGCTCATGAAAAATGGGGGCAAAAACAAAAAGTTGCGTTTATAATTTTGTTCAGTGTATATAGAAACTAACACTTTTATTCTGCAAGGATGTAATAAATCGAACAAAAGTAAGAGTCAAAGCATTTATAATGTTTCAAATAAATGCTGTTATTTTGAATGTTTCTATTCAACAAGGAATCCTGGAAAAAAAATGATCGGTTTCCACAAAAATATGAAACAGCACAACTTTGGTTGTTTTCAACATTGATATTAATAAGAAACGTTTCTTGAGCACCAAATCAACATATTAGAATGATTACTGAAGGATCATGTGACACTGAAGAAGGGAGTAAAGGCTGCTGAAAATTCAGTTTTGCCATCACAGAAACAAAAATATTTTAAATTCTAATCAATCATATATCACAATATTTCTGTTTGCACTGTATTTTGATCAGATAAATGCAGGACTTATTCTACATGAGGCAAGATTAATTTCAGTTTCTTTAGATGGCATGAGAAACATAAAACTTGTCAAACGTCTTCACTCTGCCCAGTTGTTGTGGTGGGATCTCTCACTTTCCTGAGGAGTAAATCTCCAGTCAGCTCTCAAGTCCAACAAATTGTTGCAACCTTTTGAGACATACAGTACTGTATTTGTTCATTGACCAGAGTGATACATGGATAGCTTATACATAAAGCACATGCAAATACATGGACATTTCTCTTAGTTACCCTGGGTTCAATTATGATTCAAGAGCACTTGGAAGAGCTCAGTATATTTAAAAGGATTATAACACTGGAGGGAAACCGCATCACTGGGTTGGTGGTTAAGCTCCCCAATCTCCCTTATCACTCTATACAGAGAGCCACTTAGAAATACAATTCAACAGTGTGTTCATTATTGTCACTCAGAAGGTCACTGAGCAATAAAAGGTCATTTAGCAGTCTAGCGGCGTCCACTCTTTTAAAGGTAAATCCATGCTTCTCCGTTGAGGTCAGTACTTGCTGAGGTCAACATCTGCATCACAAACAGTGATGTTATGGATCCAAAGCAAAAACAGAACAAAACCCAGTGATATGAGGTATGTATTAGGAAACACTTGGCATCTCCACCTTTTGCACTCGGAGACCATAAAATACACCTAAAGATTTTACAAAATGAGGGTATCATGTTTGGGTATAAAAGGAGCATCTCAGTCTTTGCAAGCAAAGCTGGATTATGGCTCATCACTTTGTGTCACATTTGATGAGAAGTGTCAAACAAATCAAAAATTCAATTTCTCAATGCAAAATCACCAACTACCATACATATTGTGAAAAGATTCAGGGAATCCAAAGAAATCTCAGTCTGTGTTGGGCAAGGCAGGAAACCTCAGTTGAATGTGTGTGAGCCATCATGCTGCGCTGTTAAATATAGCCACATGGGTTCAGGAGTACTTCGGAAAACCGCTGTCACTTAACAAAGTCTGCCGCTGCATCAATAAATGCAACTTGAATCTCTGTTACTCTAAGAGAAAGCTATACATCAATTCTATGCAGTGATGCCGCAGGGTTCTCTGGGCCAGAGCTAATCTCAGATAGTCAAAAAGACAGTGGAAATGTGTGCTGTGGTCAGATGAGTCGAGTCCACATTTCAACTTGTTTCTAGGAAAAATGGACGTCAAGTTCTCAGTCCCAAAAACCAAAGGGACCATCCAGAATTTCACGAGCGACAGATGCAAAGGCAAACGTCTGTCATGGTATGGTGGTGCAGTAGAGCAAACGGCATGGGTGACTGGAATATGTGCTAAGGTACCACTGGCATGGAGGCATATATTGGGATTGTACAGAGACATATACTGCTAACAAGATGAAGTCTTTCATGGGAAGTCCATGGTTATTAGATCAAGATTCTTCATGTGCTACAACAGCGTGGTTTCATGGACACAGAGGGAATGTGCTAGACTGGCCTGCCTGCAGTCCAGATCTGTCTCCTATTGAAAATGTATGACCAGTCATTAAAAGAAGAATCAGGCAACAATGATCACAGACTGCTGAGCATCTGAAGTCTTGTATCAAGCGAGACTGGACAAAAATGTTGCTTGCAAAACTTTAAATATTTGTATACAAATAAACACTGTAATTAAAAGGAAGGTTGATGTGCCACAATGGTAAACATGCCTCTGCCCCAACTTTTTTTTCTTCTTCTTTTTTTGGAGTGTGTTGCAGCCATCACATTAAAAATTTGCTTATATTTACAAAATAAAATTAAGTTGGATTTTTTTTATTTGTACTTTAGTCAGTTAAATAAAGGTTAAAGAGACTCAACAAACAACATATTCTTGATTGTATGGCATTTCACAAAATGTCCCAACTTTTCTGGAATTGGAGTTGTAATTACTGTCAGACTTTCAAAATCCTTCATCACTTGAATTAAGATTCTAATAATTTAATTTTAAATCACCGCCGCCACAAAATCAGACTGAGATCATTCTGAGGTTAAATACAGATGATACTGTGATTTTATGATACTGTTGACTATGATACTGTTTTTGAAATCAAATCTTTGCATATGGAAACATTGCATCTAACAATGTCTTGGAAAAATAAAATGGTTCATCTTAAAAAATAAAGCATATACATAAACCCAAAATTAAATAAAAGTTATAGAATAAGCATGTGTCCTATTCTCTGAACTAAATTCCTGAGACATTGTCTCATATTTTAGAGCAGTCACTGCAGTTAATGAAATCTGTATGTGTGTGTGTGTGTGAATAAAATTCACATGTAACCCCCTTTGTAATCGTTAACATTTTCATAAGTAACTGTAATTTAATTACACATTTTTTTCTCTGTAACTGTAACTGATTACAATTACATTGTAATTGAATTACATAACTCTGTTACATGTAACTAGTTACTCCCCAAAACTGTTGGCAAGGTCTGTTGAAGTTTAAGCATTAAGGCACTAACTGATATGACTGGATTAAGATTCAAACATTTTAATATCAGCCTGTGATTAAATTATACAAATATTCCATTAACAACATTATAATCTACTGTATTTTAATATGAGCTAGCTATTTTTTTTAATTACATATTCCACATACGTATAAGTTCAGTTGAGAAACACAATTTTTGTCTTGCCATTGCCTTATAAATAAAAAATAAATAAATAAAATGTAATGTAAATAAACATTATGAAGCACTTTTCAACAAATAGGGTATAAAATAAGACCTGTCAGTGAAAAGTGGTCAGGGAAAGGACCTTCAGAAAATAATGACTGTCAACCTCAAAAGGTGAAATTAAGTTTATATCATATCATATTTTATTTTATTTTATACCTTATACATTTTATGTTTTATTTTCTATAGGTTTTACAATTTTTGAAACCCTGTATACACAATTTTCTGAGAAAAAAACACATCAAAATCAAAATAGTCAAAATATCAAAAAGTACAAATTAAACAAGATATCACTCCAAACAACGATGGTCCTTTAAAGGTTCTTTACACACAGTAACAGTTCTAAGAACCATATCATTATGCTAAAATGGTCCTTTGTGTTAGAGATTCAGCTAATAACTATAGAGCACTGCCATTTTTCTACAATCCCCGATGAAAATAAAAAGAAAGAAAGAGATAAAGAAAGACAACTGATTCGGTCTTGCTATCAGTTTAATTTTTAATTTATTTATTTTATTTATTTATTTTTGTTATGTAAACCCTATAAGACCAGTGAGATAGAGGGATAAAAAGAAACAACAAGTACTTAATTAAACATGAAAATTTGAAATAGAAAAACTTAAAAAAAAATACTCCAATAATCTGTTTTATTTACAGCATTACAACATGTTTAAGAAGTGTTTTGTTTTAAATGCTAGATGCAGTCAAGAACGTCAAGATTGGGTTAAAATCAGGACAAAATTCATAAGATTTAGCAAAATCAGGGCAAAATCCCTATGTTATGAAACTGTTCAGAAGTCTCACAAAGTGTACGGTATTAATGGAATGCACCATGAAAGCTATTACACAATGTTTTCCAGCAATATTTTATTCTCTTTTTTCAAATGGAAAGAGCTCTGCTTAGGCTTTTGTTGTTTTTACAGAGATGTTTTACTCAGAACCAGGGATAGAGCGGACTCATGCAAACAAATGTACTCCAACACTCAGTGAAATAGACCCTGCTCAAAGCTACATTATTGCCAATGAATAAAGAGAAGAAACTCATTCAAATTAAAGCAATATCAAAAAGTTTATATTTTAAAGGGGTCATATGATGCTGCTAAAAAGAACATTATTTTGTGTATTTGGTGTAATGAAATGTGTTTATGCGGTAATACACTGCTCTGTTTAACATCAAAACTATCTTACAACACAAGCTGAGGCCTGACTGTGCACTGCGCATGCATGGCCAAGTCAGGAGAATGTTTATGTTTTATTTGTCTTAGAGACACAATCTCAATTTGACTGGACACTGGGCACTTTAATCCATCTGCGCTTCCTGCAACTTTTCAGGCTGCATCAAAAAGTTACAACTTGACCTGACGAGTGCGCCATTACGTCATCCCTGCCCAGCGCGCGAGAGCGAGCGTGTGAGAGAGAGAGAGAGAGAGAGAGAGAGAGAGAGAGAGGTCGAAAAATTACTGTCCCACCAACCTCCGCCCCTGCAGTCATGCCACACTCTGGATTTCACTGTCAAGCCTCTTAAAAGAGAAAGAAATCTGACTTGACCGTCATTAAGGCCGGCGGTGTTTAATGTGGAAGCGATAAACGCCGACACTTCCGCGGTTCAGAGGATCTGTTTGCTGGCGTGCCTGCGCGTGTATGTATGTATGGGAGTGAACTGGAGAAAGCGAGGAGGAGAAGAAGAAGAGGAGGTAAGCACGCATCCACCTCAGACAGTCGTCTGTTTCTGTTCGCGACCATGAACACGTGCTTTCATGTCTTTAGGAACGAGCGACTTGAAAGCGCGTGTTGGTGCGCTCGTGTTGTCGTCGAGCTGCAGTTTGCTGGGAGTTTGTCGTGGAGTTAGCGCGCGCGACACATCTGCAGCAGAGTTCTGGCCTCGCGCTGGATCAGGCCGACATAAGTGTCTCACAGTCACCCAAAAAAGCCGGGGACTAGCGTTTATAACAGAAAATACTTTTGTTTTATGCTTTAGGTAGTGTATCTTTCGCTTAGATGTAGCTAGCTGCTATTTGAGGACTAACTAGCTTGCTGTGATGGAGCGAGTGCAACCTGACTTGAAAACGTGGTAGTGCACATTGAAACTACACTTGACATGCTCTAGATTTGTTTTTAGTGTTCATAAATTGGCATACAATTCAATATATGTCATCTAAGAAGAGGGCGGGTATGTGAAGCAGTGTTGTGATGCATGCCAGGATGTGTTGACATACTGCAGGTCAAGAGTAACACGATAATTTAACCCCACTATTCATATAGCGTCCATTAAGTGGTCTTTTCACCCGCCAGGAAGCTTGAACTAATCACTACAAGTTTGCTGTTTTTATAGGGAAAAGGTAGTTTTGTATGAATTCTACTAGTTTACAAATGAGTGTCTGCAGATTTTCATTTTTCTCCCCTCATTTATAGCCTATGTAGTGGAATATGTTAAATGTTATGTTTAGAGCTATATTTAGTGAGAAAGTTAATCGCATGTTGTCATTTAGCAAATGCTTTTTATTCATAGTTACAGTCCAGAGTATAACTACTCGTACTCAAATAAATTTTCATTCAAATCTATTTTTACTGACAAAAGTATTTGTATTATTATTATTAATCTGTGGTTCTCATCTGTTTTTTTTTCATGAACAGGAGATTTTACAATCTTTACAATTCAACGTATTGATTTAATAATATCGCCGTAAACTGTGTGGATGTAACAATATGCAAAATTACTTAAGTCAGGATGAAATTAAATTTCGCCCTGTATTTTGTAAATGCGTGGTAAGTGATTTGTCCATGTTGTTAATTTAACATTTGTAATCAAAATGTCATACCCCAATCTTCTGGGGAAAATGTCAGATGGACTTCTCCATTCATGTGCTCTGCAATCTCACATGAATTTCTATTTAAAGAAAAACGCCCACATCTCATAATCCAATCAACAACTAATGGATAGAACCAAGTCCCTGCACTACATTTTTTTTTTCTTCAATAATCTGTTACACTTGGATGTCACAATAAAGAAGAAAAGATCTGCTTGCAACTTCAACATGACTGGCTGAATGGAAAAATTGCTAAAGTTGAAAAAGGTTTCAATATTTAATTGCACAAAAAAAAAAATTGTGGTCAGAACAAAGTATGGGTCGAATTTTCTTGTACCTTTCTTTTACCAATTTGTTAATTGTTGAAGATGAGGGCAAGTCACACAACCTGTCCAAGTTAGTGTCCACCTAATTTGACTAGAATCAACTGACAGATACATTTGTGCCAAAAGACTGTTGAGTTTGATGTAGAAAACATATCTATCTCATCCATTTTAAACGATTATACCAATTTATTTATTTTTGTTTGTGGCCCTTTTAGGGCTGGGCGATATGACGATATATATCGAATGGATGAAATTAAAAGTCTATCGTTTCATATTATGCTCTTATCGTTTATTTCGTGGTGCCGCAAAATACATTGTTTACGGCAATACTTTTTCATCATTTGAATGACGGCAGTCTTGCATGCATTACACGGGGATGCAGGCAGAAACGTGAATAACAGCATGCGCGCTCACGTCACGTTGCTGTGCGCGTGGTAACGAAAACTTCATGTTTGCATGCGTGTTTAAGCACTGCAGTTTAAAGGGGTCATATGATGCTTTTTTAAAGATCATTATTTTGTGTATTTGGTGTAACAGAATATGTTGACATGCTTTAATGTTCAAAAAACACATTATTTTTCAAATACTGTACATTATTGTAGGTCCTCTATGCCCCGCCTCTCTCAAACGCTTAGTTTTCTACAAAGTCCCTCCTTCCGACAAGCGCAGTCTGCTCTGATTGGCCAGCTGACCCAGTGCATTGTGATTGGCCGAACACTGCAAGCACTCGTCGGAAATGTAACGCCCCATAATCGCGAGCTTCAGCTTTCAAAATAAATGTAAAGACCGTAAATAATGTAATTAGTTTTACCATCAGTTCAAGCCCGAAAGGGGAACAGACACAGTAATGATGCAGTACACAAGCCGTGATGCTGCCTTGAAAAATATCGGTATCTTATCGAAAACAAAAGAAGGGGTATCGCCCATCCCTAATGTGAATAGCAGCATGCGCGCTCACGTCACATTGCGTGGTCACGAAATCTTAATGTTTGCACGCGTTTTTAAGCACTGCAGTTTAAATGACTGATTTTAGGCCGTTGAAACACAAACAGAGCTATATGTGCGCGCTGTCTCTGTTTCTGTGTAAGAGGAATGCGTAAGCCGCGCATCAGCTGCTAATAGAGCTCGTGAGCATTTTTGCCGCTTTATTGGCTTTGAGCGATTGCATAAACACTTATATGCGTCCAAATGCCGGGCTTTGCAAGTATTCTCATAAACACAGTCATTTAGGTCTTAAGGGAACGTAAACCGTTGCGAGAATAAGCGCATGTGTAACAGTGTATTGGATCCGGACTTTGGTCCTAAAGGAGAAGCTGTCCAATATTCGTCCTGTCTGCCATTCATGTTAATCAAACTTGTTTTTTATTATCATTATTATTTTCTTGTATTAGTTTGATATTGACATTATCATAAAAACCTTATTAAAAGAAAAAATATCTACACCATGATACATATCGTTATCGTGATATAAAATTACAAGATTTTGGTCATATCGCCCACCCCTAGGCCCTTTCATAATAGACCCATGTGACCTATTTTTTGGGTCAATATAAAAAAGAATATGTATCTTATTTTATCTAATATGAATGACATTAGGGCTGTGTATCACCAACAATGTCACCATACGGTACGTATCACGATACTAAAGCCACGATACGATACGTATCACTGTACGGGTCAATTTTGGAATTACATTTATTTTGAGCAGAATTTCGTAAAGGTAATATCTGTTTATTGTACATTGAATAGCCAGTGTTATAACAGTTGTGATAACTGAAAAACAATTTTGCTTTGTCATTAACAAACAACAATATAAGTGAAATATAATAAATCATTTTTACAAAAAAAAAACTTATAGAATAGATCTTCCTTCTGCTTTTTAAGTCTCTGACTCGATAACTTAAATAAGTATAATGTCAAGTGCTGAAACATGTCAACAAGGCTCAATGGCTGAACAAAACTTGAAACATATTCCATAAAAGCAAAAAACTGTAACAAACTTAACTTTCTCAAACACTTCACATTTTTAAACACCGTAACATTTTGGTCTCAAGTGGTGGAATGTGCAACAAACACATCACTTTACACAATTACAACTTCATATTTTTATGCAGAAACAACAACTGATCAACATGCTCAGGCTTAAGAGCCCTCCTCTTTGCTGTAATGATATCTCCAGCAGTGGAGAACACCCTCTCTGCTGCTACACTTGTACCAGGGATACAGAGGGTACAGCTTGCCAAGTTTGATAGTAATGGGAAATCAGACTGGTGCTATTTCCACCAGATGAGTGGATCTCCTGTAAGAGGTAATACCTCTGTATCTCTGTATTTCCTGACTTCATCCTCTGCCTGATTGTATGATGACACAGGTGGATGTTTTGTTTTGGGAGGGGAAAATGCATCTCCAAATAAGTCCTCAAGAGCACATGCGTCCACTTTCTCTTGCAGGGTGGGGACAGATCTGTCTCAGCATGCTTTCTGTTCTGTTCTTTATTCTGGTTCTGAAATAATCATAACATGACATTGTAATTAATAACTTTTACAGATCTCATGTAGCCCACATTAATAAAAACTTAATAAAAACGAAATATTTTCAGTTGATCTTCAACAAAATATTTTTACAGTGTAGATAGATAAAAACATATATGCAGTGTAAAAGAACCTATAAAACCAAGTAATAAGACAATAACTAGCATTATAATATAACTAGCTGATATAATGAACATTAACTAGTTTTCTGACAGTCTAAGTTACCCTTGCAAGTGAAGTCTGTGATGCCTCCATTGCCATTTTGGTGTAGACATGCTGTCTGTTCTCCTCCTCCAAAAAGGGCAGTGCTTTAAAGCGTGGATCCAGCGCTGAGGTCATGTTCAGAAAGGGCATTTCACGCTCATATCTTTTCTCCAGATCTCCAGCCACAGCGATCTTTATGTCCCGCGTCACTGCCGAGTCAGTGTTTTCAATCCGAGTGCCGCGACTTAACTGCATGCAAAGGTGCGATGATTGAAACCGTTGGTGCTTTCTCATCGGACATAACGTGCCTTGCCAATTTAAGTGGCTTCAGTGCATTTATTACATCTTCAGCACAGGCTATGTCTGCTTCTGTTAATGTCCACAGATCTTTGGCATTTTTCTGCTCCTCAGCTGAGAGTAATGCGGCCCAAATTGCAGGCTGTTGTTCTACGAATCGCTCCAACATGTCATGTGCGCTGTTCCACCTCGTGCAGACATCGGTCATCAGCTTATGCTCAGGAAGGCCAAGTAACTTTTGCTTCTCGTGCAGGACATGGCAGGTGATTGTACTTTTCCTAAAAAATGTTGTGATGCTCCGAACTCTTCCGAGAAGATGGGAAACTGTCGGTAACTTCAGAGCCCATTGAGCAGCCAGGTTCAAACAGTGCGCAAAGCATCTCACGTGAACTAATTTGGCTATTTCTGCAGCTACTGACATATTAGATGCATTATCAGTCACTAGCACTGGATCTTTGTCCTTTATTCCCCATTCGTGCATCACATCATTGAGCAAATCTGCCATGTTCGCTCCTGTGTTATTGTCAAACATTGCTCTAGTCTGCAGAACGTTCGAGACAAGTTCCCATTGTGGCGTTATGTAGTGGCAGGTAGTGTTGTCACGATACTGGAATTTCTAACTTCGATACGGTACCTTGAAAAATATCGATATTCGATACCATTTTCGATACCACGGAGTAAAAAACTGCCACAATATTAAGGGGGTAAATTAAAAAAAATTTTTTTTTTTTTTTAATTTAAAGATAAATATAACAAGTCTAGAACATGACAATGAGGTATATTTTACATGAACAAAAATGTCTTGAGGTAGTGTACTTGTTCAAAAGCCTCTCAGATTGCAAAAGCCTCTCAGATTGCCATACATTCAAAAACCAATAAAGTGCAAGTAAAAAAAAAAGTGTAATCTTTTGTATTTCCAAATAAAATAAAATCCAATCACAATATCAACAAAAGATACTTAAACTTCAAGCAAAAACAAAATCAGTGCAATCTTATGCATCAAGTAACAAATTAGTAAACAAAATAATTAAATGGAATCCGTTACTGCAATTATATGCAGATTTTCTCTACAGAGGTGAGTGAGATTGACACCCATTACTGTATCCTAAAGTTGTTTTGCAACTTTCAGATTTTGAGCTAGGAACACCAGCATGTCAATGTGCTCCTCTGTAAGTCGTGCCCTTCTTGCACTGCAAATGAGCCCTGATGTACTAAATACACGCTCTGAAGCTGAACTTGAAGCAGAGATGCACAGATACTTCTTAGCAAACTGGGCAAGGTGAGGTAAAGTTGTCTCATGTGTCCTCCACCATGTGAGTGGGTCCTCTTCTGCACTGATTTCAGGCATCTTTTCATATACTGAGAACTCATTTTTGAGTTCCGTTTCTGCACCCTCATCTTCTTCTCTGGATGATGAACCCTCTCCATGTTCACTCTTTTTTCCCCCCGTATGCTTGTTAACAGTCTCTTCAGATTTGATTTATTTTTTTTTGCTGGTTGCTGCTTGTCATCTGGAGATGATGTTTGCTGACTTTGGCCCCCTGCTTCTAGCAAATTGACACTGACCATAAGATTCTGTTTAACCTCCTCTCTTATGGGCTCATCATGGATCATTCTGTGTTCAAGCAGTTGCAAATCTTTTTGTTTTTTCTTAAGCTGTCGCAAAATCTTTGGTGACCTGCTGAAGGCAGACACTGTCTTTCTCAACCTCGACAGTGATCCAGACACACGGTCTATACCCAGGCCCTTGTTAATGGCTAGATGCAAGTTATGCCCAAAGCAGGGGACCCATGTGAAGTCTTGCTGAAATGCTTTCTTGTTTGCTGAAGCATTATCAGTGGTGATACCAGCCATGTATGACATGTCCAGCTTCCATGCTTCTTGTATCATCTCTTCCAATGCTTCCCTCAAGCATTCTGCTGTGTGCTCAGAGTTGAGCCCAATACAGCCCAAACACCAGCTCTGCATGTCCCAGGTTTCAGTGACAAATTGCAGAGTTACTGCCATGAACGTGGAAGTGGCCCTGCTTGTCCACAGATCAGTGGTGCATGAATAAAAGGTTTTCCTTCCAAGACGGTTCATGACTATTTCTTTCGTTTCGTTATATAGGGCTGGGATTTCGGTGTACATGAAAAAGTTCCGTGAAGGAAGGGCATACCTGTTGTTCAAATGTTCAAGAAGTTGTTTGAAGCGAGGTTTCTCAACAGTATACACAGGAACCTGATCCATGGATATGTACACTGCTACAGCCCTCTTCAGCTTCTTAGCTTCATTTGAGCTGTACCATACAGCTGGTAGTTCACCGATCCACGCACACAAACGTGCGTGCATCACACGCGAAAACAATGCTCACTGCATCGACATGAAGACAAATTTCAGAATTGAAGTAATATTTTTTTTAATAAAGTTAAATAAGCACAAGTTAATTTATATTTGACCACAGTTAAAGTATTTACTTGTCTAAGATTCCTCAGTCAGATTATATTAACTTTAAGAATTACGGTGAAAAAACGAGACAACACTCATATCAGCAACAATACTAGGCCATCTTGGTTAATATTTCAGTAATGTTAAAATGAGAACAGTTACCAACCTCTTGAAAATTCTTTATATAGATCCGGGTGTCTGTCTTTCAGGTGCTTTGCTAAATTAGAGGTGTTAGCGCCTTTTGTTAGCACTGCTCTGTAGCAACTCTTGCATATTGGCTTGCTTGTGTCCTTCGGCTTTCCATGTTAATTTGTTTCATATCCAAAATATTTCCAGATAGCACTCCTGCTGTGTTCTTTATCAACCAAAGCCGGTCGCGGGGGCGCCACACTCGCCATCTTTCTATTCACTTCACTTTTGCTATTTAACCAGAGCGAATGAGACGAGACAGGCACTGCGGTCACGTGTGGTGTTTGTCAACGCGCCTTTGGAGAGAAGTGAAAGTGACAGCTCGGCTAGTATCGGTGTATCGATACTTCGGGAAATTAGTATTGGTACCGTTCAGATATTTCAGTATCGATATTTATCGAAATATCGATATTTTTGACAACACTAGTGGCAGGTTATCGTAACATACGACTGGGTTGCTCGCGAAGTCCACACATCTCAGGAAATGGAAACTCTCTCTGCAGAAGAGAGTGACAGCAGAACATCTCGTTTAACTTCATCATACAAATGAGGAATTGCCGTTTCTGTTAAAAACTGACGTGTCGGTATTGTGTAACGTGGCTCACGAAGCAATTGTCTGAAGCTGTTATTCTCTACAATGCAATATGGCCGTAAATCCTGACATGAAAAGCATTAAAGCATTTGTTATCTTCTGAGAGCGCTGAGACGTGGCTGGGAGTTTCGAGTTAAAAACATCGGGCAAGGTTGGCTGCTTCCGAGACGACAGGAGTGTGCTGCTACCAGCTCCGACCGAGGCTAGCTGGTCTGGATGATGTCTCATCATATGCAGAAAGAGGTTTGTCATGTTGCCGGAATACTTAACTTTTGCTTTGCAGTTCTTGCATATGGCATGACTCGCTCTCCGGTTGAGTGTAAAACCCAAAATTGTCCCATATTTTTGATTTTACTTTTGTCGGCGGTGGCAGAATCCTCTGATCCATTTTGAATAGTGCGCTGCTGCTCACATTGCTAAAATGGCCACTCGACGTCACGTGATGCGGCAGTGTCGATACAGCAGCAGCTGTATCGATATGCGCATCGTTAGGAGTTCATGACGATGTATCGATATTCTGAGCACAGCACTAAATGACATATGCATTTGTTATGTTGTAACCATACAATGAAATCATCTAAGAGAGCCTGGCAGCATTACCCTACTGTTCATGCATTTTAACTGCAACATAGTTATAGAATTAGTTACATGTACTAATATACTGATCATCATTCAACCCATTTTGTTGGAATCACATCTCTCCACAGCCATCCTCCCATTTTCCATGAATGTAAGGATATAGTTCAGTTGTAATGTTCAGGGAGGGATGCATTGAAAAATGCTATTTTCTCCTGTAAGAGGAAACATGGCCCTGAAACAGCTCTTGGGCAGAGATAAAATTCAGGCTAGTGGTCCTGTCGGCTGCAGCTTGCTAAAACAGGCCAGGCCGTTTTGACAGTGATTTAGCACAGCATGGCTTAGCAGCATGAATGTAATTCAGGCTGGGCACAAGCTGACTCCTGTACCACTGAGAGCCGGACGGCTGTGGAGTGTGTGCAGAGGGAGAGCATTCTAGCATCATGTTGCTCAAGCTTTTTCTTGTCATGCAGCATCACAAGAGCTGTCAAATACAATAGCTGGAGCAGAGATGTTTGAGGATGTGTGTGTAGAAGAGTTGTGTGTGGTGCTGCTGACGCAGAAGCCGGCGTTCTGGCATAGAACCCGGATGCGCTGTGCCTTGTTTACAAGCAGAGGAGTGCACACGGATGCGCCGTTGTACTGCCTTAAACTTGGGATGCACAATTAAAATGATGTAATAGTTGTGATCATTATTTTACCTTCCATAGGGCCTTTCGCACCGCGGGAACCTTTTCATAGTACCAGAACTAATTGTGGAACTACCCACTTTTTGGCATTTTCGCACCGCCGGAACTGGGTGCGATTTTAGTACCGGACTGCCTTTTTCGAGAACCAAATTAGCTCCTACTCCGGAGCAGGGTCTAACCAGCACAACTGGTACTAATCGTAACGTAAGTAGACATTGATTGGCCAAATGCGTATGAAAACGCCCTCACCCGCCATGATTTAAAACGCCGTGTAAACATACTGTAAACATTGTGTCAACTTATTTAGCAAGTATGGAGAACAGAGATAGATGGACAGACGCTGAAGTGCAGGCACTTGTAGCAAATGTAGCACTGCCAGTTGTCGTTGGAGATTCTTAGTCCTCCTTCCCGTTCTTTCAATCACTTTACGTAGCCTATACGTCGACATTTCATGTCCATTATTGTGAAACCCGCGAGACACAACAAAAAAACAGCTCCGATCACAGCATCCTCCATCCTCCTGTTGTTAACGTTGTTCTTTGTTTCCATTGTTGAAAGCCGCGCACAAATGACGTCACTGTGTGTCGACTGTCTTACGTACACTGTCCGTGCGAATGCAACCCTTTAAATGGTACTGGGAAATAGTTCGCGCAAAATCGTCCCAGTACTTTAGTACTGTACATTTAGTTCTGGAACTAAAGCAGTGCGAAAGGCCCTATAGTCCCGTTAGCTCTGAGAGCTTTATTTTCCCTCCTCAATCAATTTTGTCATTTGTTTTCTTTATTGGTCTAATTCTTGTTTCTTGTTGCATTGGTTAGTCACTCAATTAATTCTCTTGTGCTTCATTCCCCCCTTCTGAATTATGTTGTATTGATAAGGAATTATCACAAAGTAAGTCTGTTTAGTTGTGCATATCTTACAATCAATATATAGTAAATGTAAGTTAAAATGTCACCAATGTAACCGGTTAAAACTTGGAGTGGCGATGAGTTCTTAAAATGTATGTAAAGAGTCTTAAAAAGGTCTTAAAAGGTATTAAATTTAACTCCATGATTCCTGTATATACCCTGGAAAAGGAAGAGCCGCAACAACAACAATCTACCGGAGACCGCAACATCAATATTAAATACCTGCACATAGATCCTTGCCTCTTCCTGTTTTCCCCCAGCTTCTCCACAATGTTACAGTATTTGACTGGCATGGCTCTTTGACTAGTGCATCTTTGAGCCTATATTTAGTATAAGTAAAATACTTAAGTACTGTTAAAATCAGATACTCGTGGCGATTAGGTCTTAAAATGTATGGAAAGAGTCTTAAAAAATGTCTTAAAAGGTATTAAATTTAACGCCATGATTCCTGTATATACCCTGGAGTATCTTTTCGGATACTTTGTAGTTGTACTGAGTATCAAAGATATTAGCAACTTTTACTCTTTACTTCACTACATTATTGAATGAGTATCTGTACTCTTTACTCCACTACATTTGAAATGAGTGTTGCAGTTACTACTCAAGTATGGTTTTTAGGTACTCTTTACACCTCTGCTGTAGCCTAAGTTTTCGCTGCGTTCACCTCTCATCACACCACAGCTGTTTCCTCCAGTGAAAATGAAGCACATATGAACGCATACTTTATAAAACGATCATGTTG
>NW_015552681.1:235788-240271 GCF_001515605.1 Sinocyclocheilus anshuiensis
GTTTGTTCATTGGTTCCCCTTGATTAGTCTCCCCAGGTGTGTCTTATCTTGTTAAGCTTGTTAGCCCCCTGTGTGTTTATATAGCCCTAGGTTTTCTTTAGTTCCTTGTGAATTGTTGAATGTAATGGTTGTCTGTTTGCCAGTCATTCTGTTCTTTGTTCCCTTTGGTTTTTGGCTTATTGTTTGTTCTAGTTTTTCCATTAAATACCTGCACATAGATCCTTGCCTCTTCCTGTTTTCCCCCAGCTTCTCCACAATGTTACAGTATTTGACTGGCATGGCTCTTTGACTAGTGCATCTTTGAGCCTATATTTAGTATAAGTAAAATACTTAAGTACTGTTAAAATCAGATACTCTAAGACTTGTACTCAAGTTGTTTTGGAATTGGTGACTTGCAACGTGTAGTGGAGTAATTTTCACTGTAAAGTATCTACTTTTACTCAAGTATGGTTTTTAGGTACTCTTTACACCTCTGCTGTAGCCTAAGTTTTCGCTGCGTTCACCTCTCATCACACCACAGCTGTTTCCTCCAGTGAAAATGAAGCACATATGAACGCATACTTTATAAAACGATCATGTTGCCATTTTCATTTGAAAATGTAACTTTCAGTGTAATACATTTTCCAGTGCTTGTGGCAAAGAGGTTTGTATACTTGAGCTAAGGAAAGAGGGTTGTACTAGAAATGAAAAATTTTGTGTGTGTACAGTAAACAGGAATGTCTGTGTGTGTGAGAGAGATATGAAGACTTGTATTTGGCTTATTCAGTTATATGTTAGTTATACCTATCTATGCAATACAGTGGAATACTGCACGTTTTGGTATATAAATTTAGCATACCACCCCTATTAGTCAAACATTATATATATAATACCCTCATTGGGGGCTGAGCCCCCCTAAAATGAAAATCCTAGAATCGCCCCTGTCATTTAGTTATATAATTTCATATACATAATTTGATTTAATAATAACCCAATTTGAAGCAAAAACAGAATGTTCTGACTAGCTTTGTGAAATTATACTACATGCCTGAACGAAACAAACAGCAGAAGCTCTGAATGAGACGCAGATTCACTCTCTGACAGCAGGAGGCGCTTCAGAAACACCAGATACAGCGTTTCCTTGGTTACCGCTGTAAACAAAGCAGCGCTGCACACTACTTTAATATAAATTATTCAGAGACGAGATGAAAAGAAAATACCACGTAAACTTTTCTGAAGACAGTCAGTTCCCCTCAGAAACACATTCATATAAACCCCCAAATCAATATTGAGGATTTTCTTACAATAGTTCGTGCATCATGAACAGTGAGTGATCTGCCTGCTACAGTATTTTTCTCTGTGCGTCTGTTTTCACCGTCTCTGCCCTGTGTTAACGGGCGTTTACAGACTTCATATTTTCACATAAATTACACTTTGGAAAATGATTGCATTGCAACTAGTGTTGGGCGATATGCTAAATTTTCATATCGTCCTATCGTCAGCCTGTGAAATCGCCGATACACGATATTATCGTGCTAATTTATGTAATTATTTACTTAGTTTCATTGCGAGAAAGTAAACCAACTCCAGCGTAAGGCTAAAAGCAGCCTAATGTTTTTTAATATGACTGAATTTGTATTTAACATGATAACAAATGAATAGAAACATCGCAAGTTACTAATTATAATGCTTACATTCCTCAGTTATTCAAAAAGCAGCTAACGTTACAGAAAACGAGCAAAGAACATTACATTACCAAAGAACATCATCACAAGCTCAGTCTATCGCATCGCGCTCAGTGTGGAAAGGCCGTAACACTAAAGCAGTAGATTACGGCAAATATTTAACTTTTAAAGAGCACTATTTATTGAAGAGCGCTTTACCATCTTAACCTTTTTAACCTTAACTTTTTTATTTTGCTAACCTTGAAATATTACATTAACCTCTTAACTGCTGATATCTGTCTGTTTTATTATGTTTACATCTTTCTGGGCCTTTAGTCCAAATTTGTGCTAATAATTATCATATGTTTACTTCAAATATCTTTAGAGAGGAATCTTTTTTTTTCTATTTTTACCCAAAATAAATGAGCATTATAGAGTGCTGAACTCACATGTAATTTATGTTTCATTCTTACTCGAAGCAGAGGGCACTCTCGCGTAGAAATTCCTCAAGTAAGACTCATAAGAGTAATAAAATCATCATAAGTAGCACAACTGTAACTTAATGAAATGCAGATGGAGCACTCGACTTATGCTACAATGTGATTTTAAAGAGAAAAATATCCTGTTATTTTTTGTGTTCCTGCCACCAGTGTTGGATCAGAAAGACTTTTCAGTTCTTCGGGAAACATTCAGACAGTTTTTTGCTCCAGCTTGAAATCAGATAAACTAAACATGCTTGTCTTCCTTCATTAAAATGTACCATACGCAGAGAATGTGGAAAATAAAAAAGTAAAAATAGCTACTTGTGCCTTGTGGAACTTTTGTTTATCATTGTTTATCAGTATCTGATTGCCGTTAGTGTAATTGTTCCTTTTGTATGCACTGGTGCAATTCACTGGCTAAAAAACAAACTAAAGATGAATTTGTCTATAGCATTATTAATTTTTTCAAGATTTCTTTAGTTATCATGATATTTCGTTATTGTGAATTCTTTTGGCCATTGCAATTGTGTAGTGAACAATCTGATATAGTGACAGCCCTAATAGTGGTATAGTTATACATGGAGTTGTGTCCGGTAACGAGGAACATGTAGGTTCTGATTGTAAACATGCCTCAAATTGTGATGTTTCAGTCATTGATTCCTGTGTCAGGTGCTATATTAGGCTGGGTTTTCATGCTAAACACTTTGATGCTGCATCTCTGCTCCATTACAGTATTGGATTATTGGGCCCGCTTTAAACAGATAATGTTTACCCATGATGAAATTGGATCTGACGGCTTTAAGGAATCAGCTTAACAATTTTAAAGTCCCTGGTCATTAAAGCTTTTCTTTACTATATCAGTGCCAGCTTTGTCTATTATTGACGTTAAAGTGGTCTATCTACATCACCTTAGCCTGGTTTTGTTTACTGATGATGAGTCACCAAGGGATGTTACTTTGCCTTCTTGAATGCATAGTGGAAGTCGCAAATCACTTTGAGGTTTTGCTAAATAAAAAATGGCACAAAAAAAAAGGAGGATCCATCAGAAAGAATGAATCCCACAAGAGAAGCTGTTTACTAGGTAACATGATATTTCTGATATTCGATGGCATCTCCTCTAAAAAGACAAAGTTCAGTGTTTGCTGTGTTGTAGTTTCTGCTTTTGCTTTCAGAAGAGAAACAGAGAGAGGACATGAAAGGAAAACAAGATTCAAATCCCAAAGTGAGTTTGTAAGATGATGTTTGCATCAGTGCATTGAGGGAAAACTCGTTGAAATAATGAGAGGAAGTAAAGAGTAAAAGTAACTAGATTCATACAGTTTCTCAAAATATTGTTATGCTGTATCTACACGTTGAAGCACTACAATGACTTGAGGCTGTATTCACTGGATGTGTAAAAAGGAACTTTTCAAATCCATTTCTCCTGTTGGTGGAAGTAGTGCAAGCACATGTTGTACATCAGAAATAAATTGAGGCATCCATTTATTGTCAGTGATTCTGCGTTATAAAAAGCAACACGTTCATTGTAGACAGCATTTGAAATAATTGATTTCATCTTTTCTCTTTATTCTTTTAGTTTTTAATGTTTTATTTTTTTCCCTTTTATTTACTTCTTTAAAAAATAGTATAGAACTTTATTATTCACCATTTATCAGCCAACATTTTAGTATTTGCGCATCTGATCATTTAGAAAATTAATACTTTGTTAAAGGCTGTCAGTGTAGCTTTCCAGTGTACTGTGTTCCCAACTGTGTCTTTTTGGCCAATTGAGATTGTTGAACATGTGGCGAAGGCTGTCTGTGAGAGATAACTCTGACTGGCTGTTTAGCTTAGCAAACTAGTGCAAGAGAAGGAAAGTGACAAAAGCATGCGAATGATGAAGAAGACAAATGGTAAGCTGCTTTGTTTATGGTTTGTATATCCACAGTCTGGTTTCCCTTTTTGAAATCTGAATATAGACTACTCCCACCTGCTGGTATAAAGAGTAATTTCCTCTCACACGGGCACAGAGTGTGCATTCTATTTGGCCGTTGGCAGTAGGGATGGGCGATATCTTATCATTTGCGATATACCGGTAAAAATTCTCCCCACGATAAGAATTAGTTTCCCCGCGATAATAACGATAAAGTCTAGTTGTTGACATATTTCTGTGTGCGACAATGCGGAGTGACAATGCGGAAGGCGGACGTGAAATTGAGGAGGAATAGCCTATATCGCTAAATGAGGAGCTCGAGCTCCTTTTACCAACCTGTAACTGATTTGGTTAGGGCTGTACAGTGCACAAAAAATCGGTTTGAATAAATGTACTACAGTAGCACGTGTGCGATACAGTTTTGCATGTGTATGAGCCTGTTTACA
>NW_015552681.1:240467-240827 GCF_001515605.1 Sinocyclocheilus anshuiensis
AGACGTGGTTTCATATTACAGAATGATAGTATTATATACAGTGATAAAGGCCATGTCGATTAACATTGCATTATAAACAGTGCTGGATTGGTAATTGGGCATACTGGGCATTTTCCCGGTGGGCCGACGCACTTAAAGGGCCGACAGAAGGTTTGTTTTTTATTTTATTTATTTATTTATTTGTGCCGAGGACCATAACGTATGGACAGCGAGCAGCCAGTGGCCCATTGGTTTGTCTCCTGTATTGACAGTGTAAACATCCAATCACAATGCGCTATAGATGGAGCGATGAAGTATTTTGCTCCGCCTATATAAAGATCGCATCACCCCAACTTCTTCCTCGTCGGCTTTTCCCACGTT
>NW_015552681.1:240897-242251 GCF_001515605.1 Sinocyclocheilus anshuiensis
GGCGAGATCCATTAGGCTACACGATAACAGAGGAAAGAAATGTCTGCTTTATTTTCTATACTTCCACAATAACAACAAAACGTTACAAATTGCTTTTGTAAAATAACAGGGAGCGCTTTCTGGCGCAACTTGTTATGTCTAAAGGTCTACTTAAATAAAACAATCGAAAACAAATGTGTGTTTATTTAATTCGTAGCCTATAGCCAGGGCTGGATTGGTAATCAGGCATACCAGGCATTTTCCCGGTGGGCCGACGCACTTAAGGGGCCGACAGAATGTGTTTTTTTTGCCAAGGACCATCACACAGGGACAGCGAGCAGCCAGTGGCCCATTGGTTTGTCTCCTATATTGACAGCGTAAACCATACAATCACAATGCGCTATAGACGGAGCGATGAAGTACTTTGCTCTGCCTATATAAAGATCGCTTCACCCCAACTTCTTCCTCATCGGCTTTTCCCACGTTTTCACAGCAGCATTATCAAGAAAAGGCTTGCTCTGCGGTAAAGTTATGTGGGCCAAAGAGCAAGGCAGGAGGCGAAGAAGAGAGTAGTTGAATCTGTAAAGTGCTTGATAGGGACTCGCAGGCATCTAACCTATCCTAATGTGTGTGCGCTCCATGAGTGTAGAATACGAAAACACTTTTTAATAAAACGTAAATTCGTCCCCCGTGATTTTTTTTGGCCAAGTCAAGTGTGTTCATAGAGGTTTCCATGGGCCAATGAATCTAGATTTCAATTCAAAAAGACACGATATTGCCGGCCCGGACGTTTTATTTTCATTCAGGCATGTAGTATAATTTCACAAAGCTAGTCAGAACATTCTGTTTTTGCTTAAATCAAATTAAATCAAATTATGTATATGAAATTATATAACTAAATTATATGAATTATATAACTAAATTAAATGACTAATTACAGATTTAGGTTAAATAAAGATGTCAGTCTTTATTTTTCTTCTTTTTAGGAAACAAATCAAAGAAAAAAATAAGCAAATTCTACTGTTCCTTCCTAATATTCTGTATGTTGCTCAAAACAAAATATAGTGTTCAACGGAAAAAAGTTTTTTTTTTTACCCAGTCATTTCAAAATAACACATTTTAGAGCTTTAACGACAATACCGTGATACCGTGAAACCGTGATATTTTTGCTTAAAGGTGCCATAGAATGCATCGATACAATATTTTTGTGAATGTGTGTATGTGAAGTTTTATCTCAAAATACCCCACAGATATTTTTTATAGCTTGTTGAAATTGCCACTTTTAGGGCATGAGCCAAAACGTGCTGTTTTTTGTGTTTGTCCCCTTTAAATGAAAATGAGCTGGTGCTCCCGCCTCCCTTTTCAGAAGAGTGCT
>NW_015552681.1:242544-247104 GCF_001515605.1 Sinocyclocheilus anshuiensis
GCCCCCATGGTGATACCGGTATTACCGGTGTTGTCACACGTCGATTAACCGGTGGGAAAATTTCCTCACCGTCACAATCCTAGCGTGATGCTTACTTTGTCTGAAGTCTGGACGTTTGCGCATGAAGCGTTGGTATCGATCCCTCTTTCAGAAGCAATCTTTGCTCAACTCCAGCGCTGAACTGACCCTCGTTTGTGAGGCAGTCCGGCGTAAAGTGTTAGCACAAACGTATAGGACTTTTCCGGGACATTTCCTTCGAAAATGAAATTTAACCACCGTGTCCTCAGCGGTCTATGGAGACTCCTATGTTCGTTGGTGCATCCCAACACACGACACTTGTAATGGCTCTTTGGCGCTGACATTGTATCTTCAGCAGCTACAGCAAGAAAACAGTAATGCGGCTGTGTCCTCAGCGGTCTATGGAGCCTCCTATGTTCGTTGGTGCATCCCAACACACTACACTTTTAATGGCTCTTTGGCGCTGACATTGTACCTCCAGCAGCTACAGAAAGAAAACAGTAATGGCAGACCGCTGCTTCTCACTCAGGGCTGTGTATATGCTAATAGGGCAGAGAGTGTCACAAATGGGCGGGACTTTCCCAGACTATGACGTCATAGTAGTGAGAAATCTGGAACTGCTAGTGCGGAGAGACTATTTATGATTTATTGGGATTATAAAACAATGAGTGGGTGGATTTTTACCATAGGCTGGTTGTTTTCACACACTGCGGCCACACAACTGTGTTCAACCACCTTATAAAAGTGATTTTTGCATTCTGTGGCACCTTTAAAAAACCATGGTAAACAGCAAACATATTTGTGCTGTTTAATGCATTTAAGACATTGTGTTTTCCTCAGAGCATAACTGACATGTCACAGGTATATTTTTCATCTGTAAATGTTAGAAAGTCATGCTTAAACCGCATAAACACATTTCATTACACAAAATAATGTTCTATTTAGCAACATCATATGAGCCCTTTAACAGCACACACTTTGCGATATCATTAATTTTGTAAGCATTTCATCTCTTTCCCCATTTACAATGCAAACCATAAACTGCACATGAAGTGTGTGTTGCAGAAGTATTGACAGACTTGAAAGTCTTCTTTTTTTTTTCTTAAAGTAACCACTGTTTAATAAAAAAGAAAAAAAGCTATTTTATGTTGTTTTTCTCCCTGATGTACCGAAAACATACCAAACTGTAACTTCAAAATCGAGGTGTGTACCAAACCATAATTTTTGCGTACTGTTACACACCTAAGGGTTAGTTCAAATCCCTTACTGTAATTAACTGTAGCTAATTAGAGAAGCGAGAGAAGGATTGCTCAGTCAGTTCAGGGAAGTGTGAAGCATAGACATCATTCGTTTGTGGTTTTTGTGTTTGTTTAAATGCATTAAGAATGGCTTGTCAGTGGACCATGGCTTTTATCTTTGTGCTCGATCACTGGCTTGACTCTCTAATGGAATCCTATAGGTATCCTGTGTCATTCAGTATGGCTATGCATTACATCTGATTCTCCTTGGATGAGTCATCGGCAATGTCATGCCCCACACACGGGGGACACGGGGGAGTGAGCTCAGTGTGCAATCATCACTGCTACATCTCACATCATCTCTTCATCACTCTCATGTACTGTGCTCTTTCTCTCTCAGGTTTGATTCATCTAGAGGCACTCAGTGGGAGGAGCCATGACCGAGGGGGAGGGGCAGTTCTACAGCGTGCAGGTGGGTGATTCCACCTTTACGGTGCTCAGAAGGTACCAGCAGCTCTGCGCCATCGGATACGGTGCCCAGGGTATCGTCTGGTGAGTGCGCGGCTGGAATTAACAGTTTTATCTGCCTCCATACTAATGATGTCATCATCCCATTAGGCATTGCCTGTCTCCATGTGTCATGAGCGCAGCAGATGTGTTTTTGTAATTGACCTGAATGTCTCATTAGAGATTTGGATCCCTGATTTACAGCTGCTGTAATGAGAGGGATTTTACAGCTAGCTGCATGTCTATATTGTTTACTGCAGGAGATGGACACCAAATGTCTGATACCATAATGACATACAAAGGGCATTTAAAAGTGAATTGAGGTATAATAGGACATCATAAATGCATAAATATGGACGTGAATCATACTTGAACAAATGATGGTAACTACAATGATGATTGTGATCATGTCAGTGTGCCCATTTTTCTGCCCCATAAAGCTCCGCTCTGGACACTGTACTTGGCATCCCAGTCGCTGTGAAGAAACTGAGCCGGCCCTTTCAGAACCAGACCCATGCGAAGAGGGCTTACAGAGAGCTGGTTCTGCTCAAGTGTGTTAATCACAAGAATGTACGTCCCCTTAACAGTGCACTCTTCCATTCAGAAGTATGCTTTGAGGCTGCGGCAAACTAACTGACTCAACTGATTTGGTCAGGGCTATCACACCTACAGGCTGTTTTTGCTGGGATGTCAGAGCTCTATCACACTCACCGGTTAAGAATGTCAGAGAGGTGACAGACTGAGCAACTACCTCTGACATTTCTCTCCAATTTCCTGTCACTGAACGGCCTACTTTGGCTGAGAAAACAATATGCAGTTAAAAATAAGAACAGAAGTCCTACATGAACATATGAGCTAAATTCAGATGTAATTCTTGGAAATAACATTACCCGTAACTTTACAAAATTAAAAATTATGTTTTGAATCCAAAATAGGTTGTTATATGATTCAAGAAATTTGTGAAATTAAGACAGCCATGAATGTTAGCATTGTAATTTTACTATTGTATTGTAAAATTTGTGTTATTATTATTATTATAATTTAATATTAAATACTTCAATAAATATTCAGCCCACTGTATTTACATTTAATATACTGGTAATTACTGTTAATAATAGCTTGTATAGAAAATACATAGAATAATTCAAAACTTTATAACGACTCTGAATTGAAAAGCAGTATAAATGTTGTACATGACCTTTTACCATTAGCTCTTTTTGATTAATCAGCAACCAGTAAGCTTATTTTGGTTAAATTATTTATTTGATAGCTGCTAATTGGCCAGTGACTGTTGCTTATGACTTAAAAACAGGTAATGAGACGTTGGCCTTTGTTGTCAAGCTGATTGTTATGTGTAGATTAGTCCAGATTTATTTTCTCATTCTTTCCCTTCCAGATCATCCGTTTGCTTAATGTCTTCACACCCCAGAAGTCATTGGAAGAGTTTCAGGATTTGTAAGTTTTGAGTTTATAAATTCATGTGTTTATGCTGACCTTGTCATTTAGTGTAAGCTGAGTTTGTATGGCCGTAGGGTGTATTGGTCCTTTGGCGTTGTTATTAACATTCATAGTTTTGCTGAGACCACAATGCACTCTCAAGAGGAACTGATGAATTACGCTGTCCTACTGCTGCGTGATAATTATAGCTTTAGAATAGAAAATTATATGTTATTAAATCAAGATTAATTATAAATCCTGACCACAGCACTTCTGTTGCTGTGTTTTATAGAAGTGTTGCTGACACTATTAAGCATTAAGCTTGGGGTCTGGGGTTTTTATATGCTAGTCAGTACTATGCATGTAAGGATTTGTAAGAGATCATTTGAGTTATACGTGAGCACAGGAGACTGTGAAGAATCTGGTTTCTCTCAGGTACTTGGTAATGGAACTGATGGACGCTAGCCTTTGTCAGGTGATCCACATGGACCTGGACCATGAGAGGATGTCTTACCTGCTCTACCAGATCCTGTGTGGCATCAGACATCTACACTCAGCTGGCATCATTCACAGGGTGAGATGTTCTCTGTGGAAAGTTTATTATCGGTAACTACAACTCATATGACAATTAAGTAAAAACAAGGCTAAAATAATTAGAATAAATAACAGAAAATAAAAAGAAATGTTAACTAACCTTAATTTTTTTGTTTTAGTTTTTGGTGCTCTGTAAATTATCAAATTTAGCAATAAAATAAAATAAAAAATTAAATTATCCCACTTATTAGCGTGGCTACTTAAATGTAGTTGAAATATCGATTTGAGTGAAATTATTTCATTTTGTGAGAAGTTAGCGAAACTATGTAAAAAAAAAAAGTTTGATTATACAGTTCATTGGTCATTATGCTAAAATATGTAACTTCATGTCATAATGCTGCCATTGCCATTGATCAGATTCAAACCTTCCAGAGAGCCATGTCACAATTGTACAGTGATTAATGTGTTAACTTTCACTCTACTCTACTTTTACTAAAACTACACCTAAGAAAAAACAATTGAGAAACTAATGTGAAAACTAATGAATGATAAATTTAACTGAACATAAAATTTCACTAAATTAAAATTTCTAAACTATTTATTTATTTAGTCATTTAGCAGACGCTTTTATCCAAAGCGACTTACAAATGAGGACAACAGAAGAAATCAATTGTAGTATTAAAACAACTAAAAACAGATCCAAAACTAAAAGCTAAAACTTTATAAATACTACCTATACACATTTTAAAACTAAAGAAATTAAATAAAAATGACAAATACATACAACAAAATTTCAAAACTTAACATTTAAATGAAAAACAAAAAA
>NW_015552681.1:248542-250883 GCF_001515605.1 Sinocyclocheilus anshuiensis
AATACAAATCAAATGACAGTAGTTTATCAGTAATCCTAAAAAATAACACTGCCAAACTTACATGCTAAAAAACAACAACTTACTTACACATAGTAAGAAATGGTTATAAAAACTGAAACAGAAGTGAAACAAGTAGTAGGAAAGAGGAGAAATAAAAAGCGATACTTATTGATTACTTACTTGATGACTCAGTTGGAAAAAAAACAACCTGATTATAAAAAAAATAAAAAATACACCAAATTTTGCCATGAAATCACCCTTAGAAATGGCAAGGCACACAATTTTCTTTCATGTCATGTTGTGTTTGCTGTTGAAACAGGAAGCTGGGCCAGATACACTACCTGTATAGATTATTATTATTATTTTTTAAGTCTCTTATGCTCACCAAGGCTGCATTTTTTGTATATAAATATATTAAAATGTAATTTATTCCTGTGATGCAAAGCTGAATTTTCAGCAGCCATTATTCCGGTCTTTAGTATCAGATGCTTCATTTTTCTTATTATTATTTTTTAAGTCTCTTATGCTCACCAAGGCCATACATATATATATATATAATACATAATACATATATATATGTATATAAATATATTAAAATGTAATTTATTCCTGTGATGCAAAGCTGAATTTTCAGCAGCCATTATTCCGGTCTTCAATGCCACATGATCCTTAAATTAATTTTTTTTTTTTAATTCAGCAAAGATGTATTAAACTGATTAAAAGTGACAGTAAGATTTAAAAAAGGAAAGGATTCATTCAAATCATCAAATATGACAGTAAAGACACTTATTACAAAATATTTCCGTTTCAAATAAAAACTTCAAATATTTCTTTTGAACTTTCTGTTCATAAAAGCATCCAAAAAATGATCACTGTTTCCACAAAAATATTAAGCAGCAAAAACCGACACTGATCATAATAAGAACCGTTATTAATAATTGATCACAAATAATAATTAATAATAGTAAATAAACATTTATTTTTTTATCAATGTTAAAAGAAATTGTGCTGCTTAATATTTTTAATGAAACCATGATACATTTTTTCAGGATTCTTCAATGAATAGAAAGTTCAAAAAACAGCATTTATTTGAAATAGAAATCTTCTGTAACATTATTAAAGTCTTTACTCTCACTTTGTATTAATTTGTTCAATGCATCCTTGCTGAATAAAGTATAAATTTATTTTTAAAAAACCCACACTAACCCAAACCTTTGACTTTAGATGACCTCAAAGCTAACAGACATTGACTAAAAGCCACAAACGTTAATTCTGATGTCATGTGGTCTTTAATAACGGAGTGAACCTGTACAGATGTACTATAATACATACAAACTATAATAACCTTACTCTGTGGGTCTGACTGTTGACTGACTCTCACTGTTGTAATATGAAGCTTTGGGTTACTGGAAAAAATGTGGATGTTGCTGGAATACTGCTTCTAAATGTATTAAAGTTTAAGTGATATCTGCATTAATAAAGCAGTAACATTACAAAACTATTTGTATCTAACGTCTGCATGTGTAATTGTTCTCTTCTAGTTGTTTATAAGATGCTGTGCATATGTAATCGGAGCAACCAATTAACATCTCAAGAAAACAATTTGTTTAGTACATGCATTGTAAAATAGCCAGCTACTATTATCATTTGTATCCTATGGTTTGTACCAAATGTTTTCTTTAAATAAGTGAAGACCAAATCCAGCATGACACATCACCAACTGTGTTCTCTAAATCATTTGACCTTACAATATCAACGCCTGAGATGTTTTTCAGCATGACAGTATGAAATTGTCATCTCTGCCCCTCAGGATCTGAAGCCCAGTAACATCGTAGTGAAGTCTGACTGCACCTTAAAGATCCTAGACTTCGGGCTGGCCAGAACCGCCTGCACTAACTTCATGATGACGCCCTACGTAGTAACCAGATACTACAGAGCACCAGAGGTCATCTTGGGCATGAAATATAAGGAGAATGGTAAAACTTTTTTTTTTTTTTTTTGTCCGTAATACTCTTGAAAATCAACGGAGAGATCCAAATAAAATTGTGGTATTAATATTTAATTGTGTTTTGCCAGTTGATATCTGGTCGGTGGGTTGCATCATGGGTGAGATGGTCAAAGGAAGTGTCATATTCCAGGGCACTGATCGTATCCTCTTTACTATTGAACTTTAGCCTTTCCAACATATTCACTTGTGAAAATGTACTAACTATGCATTTTTATAAATGTAAATTTTCAATGCAAATTAAAACATTCATGATATGTAAATTTGTGTATGCTTATGTGTGTGTATATATATATATATATATATATATATATATACAGTGGGTACGGAAAGTAT
>NW_015552681.1:251506-252130 GCF_001515605.1 Sinocyclocheilus anshuiensis
GAGGTTTTTTCTTTCTTTTTTTCTTCTAGGAATTCCAGAGGAGATTTCTAGGAATTCTGTATGTGGTGAATGTGCCGTCCGTTGGAGGGAGTTTGATGTCATTAAAATGTAAAAAGAAATATATTTCTGTTACCCACTGTATATATATATATATATATATATATATATCCCAGTGTCTGTCCTAGTGATTGAAAGAAAGCTGTTTTCAGTTTTTAACTTTATGTGAATTTATCCCCTTTCACCTATATCTCCTTGACTGAGTTAATCTCAGATATTGACCAGTGGAATAAAGTGATTGAGATTCTGGGAACCCCCTCTCTGGAGTTTATGAACCGTTTAATGGAGACTGTAAGGAACTATGTGATGAACAAACCCCAGTTTCCTGGAGTCAGTTTTAACGAGCTTTTTCCTGATTGGGCCTTCCCTTCAGAGACTGAGCATGACCAGATCAAAAGTAAGACATCCAAAGTTTTCTTCCACATCTGTTAATGGTGTACTTTAAACAATTGCTTTGACGCATGACGTTTTACATAATTCCTAATGTAGCTAGTCAAGCACGAGACCTGCTGTCCAAGATGCTGGTAATCGACCCTGAAAGCCGCATCTCTGTGCAGGAGGCCCTCA
>NW_015552681.1:252720-256097 GCF_001515605.1 Sinocyclocheilus anshuiensis
GTGGTGAATGTGCCGTCCGTTGGAGGGAGTTTGATGTCATTAAAATGTAAAAAGAAATATATTTCTGTGGTTTTTGCCATATATATATATATATATATATATATATCCCAGTGTCTGTCCTAGTGATTGAAAGAAAGCTGTTTTCAGTTTTTAACTTTATGTGAATTTATCCCCTTTCACCTATATCTCCTTGACTGAGTTAATCTCAGATATTGACCAGTGGAATAAAGTGATTGAGATTCTGGGAACCCCCTCTCTGGAGTTTATGAACCGTTTAATGGAGACTGTAAGGAACTATGTGATGAACAAACCCCAGTTTCCTGGAGTCAGTTTTAACGAGCTTTTTCCTGATTGGGCCTTCCCTTCAGAGACTGAGCATGACCAGATCAAAAGTAAGACATCCAAAGTTTTCTTCCACATCTGTTAATGGTGTACTTTAAACAATTGCTTTGACGCATGACGTTTTACATAATTCCTAATGTAGCTAGTCAAGCACGAGACCTGCTGTCCAAGATGCTGGTAATCGACCCTGAAAGCCGCATCTCTGTGCAGGAGGCCCTCAGTCACCCTTACATCCATGTGTGGTATGACCCAGCTGAGGCCGATACGGTCAGTGCACCCCTAACCTTTCATATCTCTTTGTCCTGTCCAGCCCAGTTGAAACTGTTTTACAGGGGACATTTTTTAAATGACTAGGATGTATAATGATTGTTTTATGTGTTCAGCCTCCTCCGCAGATATCAGACAAGCAGTTGGAGGAGCGGGAACACAGCATTGAGCAGTGGAAAGGTACAAACGCCCTCTGCTGTCACTACCTCCTGCTGAGCTATAAGCTTCTTGTAGAAAATGAATGCCTACAGCAGAAATGGTTACTGTGGTGAATTGATCCAAGATCATTTGCATTCTCATTTATTCTAAAGTAATGGAATAGTTTGAGTCTTGACCCTAAAAGTTTGTGATCTAAATGTGTGCTGAAGGGATGCATAGTATTTAGTTATTTGTAAAATGATGGAAAGACACACAACTCTGTTTATAGTTTCTTGGGGTTTTTCCCTCATTACAGAGTTGATTTATAAAGAAGTAATGGACTGGGAGGAGAGGAACAAGAACGGAGTGCTGAAAGAGGAGTGTTTAGGTGAGTCACTTGTATAAATGTAAAAACCGTGTATATATGTGTATGTCTCTTGTCTAGTTGAGAATGATTAGTGGGAAAACTGACAGAAATTGTGTAGTATTTTTGACTTTGGACTGTAAATAGATGGAAAAAAAAAAATCCAGATTAATTGGTTGAAATTTTGCCATACCAAGCAAACAAATACCTTCACTTTCATTAAAAGTCCCATTCTAAGTCTAATTTATTTATTTAAAAAATTGCGGTTAAAGTAATGCTGGGCGGTATACCGGTTCATACCGTATACCAGTGTTTATTTTTGTTATGATATGAATTTTTAAAATACCGCAACGAGTTTAAGAGACATACATAATAACTGTATGTCACTTAAACAACGTTCGGAACGCGACACTGTTTGAAAGGGAACAGCTGTATGTGTTACTAAGCGTGAAAGTTCCGAAACTGAAGCTGTAGAACTAATAGAACATGATGACACAGAAAAACTCATCCACAACATCCACGCTGACCGCCACAAATATCCACCGCCCCCTGCCATCAGCTCCCGCGTCTCACACACACACACACGAGCGCTACTTTAGCACTAGATTGAGCAACTTTCAGACCCTTTTAGCGGCGTTTTATATACATTTTTGGTCATACCGCCCAGCACTAAGTTAAAGGTGCATTCAGTAGTTTGGTGCTAATTTAATAGGTTTAACACCTTAAGACAAAAAGTACAAAGTTTTGTGAAGGGGTAATTAGAATAGTGTACACTCTTGTGAGACTGTACTAGGGCGGGGCGATAAAACGATAACGATAATTATCACGCTATAATTTTCCTCGATAAAATGATAAGAGTTCGATAAATATGTTTATATGCCAAAAGTGGAACGAAACCGTGCTACTCATTTGAACCGCACCACACGGACCATTTATCTGATCGGCTCAAAGTTCAAACGGCAGCACAGCGCGAGCTCACTAGAGCAGATGCGTTTACTCGCTGATAAGTCTCGGTCATACAAGCACTAAACAGTGCTGTGAGATCCAGTGTGAAGCGATTGAATTCAGCGAAGAACACAAATGACTCGCTGATTTAAACTAGTTTAAAGGCAGATGAAACAGCACTGACAAACAAGTGAAACACTGTGCGCACCGATACTGTCAGAAGGCTTTTCAATTGACAAATTGACATCATTTACCATGGATTTACTGTAGTAGCACTAACTGCACCATGCTTTTGTGTCAGAAATTTGGGATATTCATATCAAATTTGATTATATTATTAATGTAGATGTATTAAATGTATTAAAGGAGTAATTGCACATAATTACAGTATTTTGTGTGATAAATCATATATATCTAAATCATATATCTAAATGTATGCTGTCATGGAAGACTAATGGTTAATATTAATAAAACTCAAACAGTCAGAATACATCTGCATCCTAACTCAAGCTACTACTGTCAACTCAAGCTACTGTCAAATGTGCATTTCTAAGAGATAAAAAAAATGTAATACTATTAATACTGCAGCCTGCACTGCAAACTGTGCTGAAGATATGCACGTCATTAAAGTCGCATGATTTGAAAGTCATTACAACATGCAGAAACTTAGAAATTCATTTTTCTATTAAGATGACAGGAAAAGTGTAAAGAATTCAAAAACATAAATTGTTGTCTTGTTCTGAGCATAAAGAGTAGTTTAACACCATAGTTAACGGTTTGGCTTCTACAGCTTTCACTCAGGAAAAGAAATCTGCCTTTAAAGAATTAAAGATTTGAAATTTATTGCGATAATTATCGATATAGAGTGATATGAACAATTTTATTGTGATAATTTTTTTGGCCATTTCACCCTGCCCTAGACTGTGCTCATAGTTTTCCATTAAAAGTGCTTTAAGGGGTCATATGATGCGATTTCATTTTTTTCTTTCTCTTTGGAGTGTTACAAGCTCTTGGTGCATAAAGAAGATCTGTAAAGTTGCAAAGACTAAAGTCTCAAATCCAAAGAGATATTCTTTATAAAAGTTAAGAGTCAGCCACACCTACCTAAAACGACTCGTTCTAACACGCCCCCACATGTCTACGTCACGATGTGGGAAGATTTGCATAACGCCGACCAAATGTTCACGCAAAGAAAGAAGGCGTAACTTTTATTCTCGCTGTAGTATTGTCGTTGCCGCTGCCGCTGCCATGTTGTGAAGGCACTGTGTGTTTCGTTGTGAAAGCGAAACTACTTTGTTTGAGACAAAAGAGGATGATATCC
>NW_015552681.1:257798-258014 GCF_001515605.1 Sinocyclocheilus anshuiensis
TCATATATGCAATGCTGTTTTACATTTGATTACTTTATTCAATTTCTGTACCTAAAAACTAATGCTAGACCTACCTAAAAAAAACCTTAAAATCACTGTTTATTTTATTTGTATCTTTACTAATTGTTTAATTGTATTTTTTTGTGCTGTTGCTTGTAGTTAGATAGATTATTCTTATTTTCTTTATTTTTATTTGACAGTATAGTTTTTGCCTAA
>NW_015552681.1:258158-258511 GCF_001515605.1 Sinocyclocheilus anshuiensis
TTGCAAAGACTAAAGTCTCAAATCCAAAGAGATATTCTTTATAAAAGTTCAGAGTCAGCCACACCTACCTAAAATGGTTCGTTCTAACACGCCCCAACATACCTACGTCGCTCTGTGGGTAGATTTGCATAACGCCGACCAAATGTTCACGCAAAGAAAGAAGGCGTAACTTTTATTCTCGCTGTAGTATTGTCGTTGCCGCTGCCGCTGCCATGTTGTGAAGGCACTGTGTGTTTCGTTGTGAAAGCGAAACTACTTTGTTTGAGACAAAAGAGGATGATATCCACTTCACGGCTTTCACCGTGGACGAAGCAGAGTCCAGCCCGGGGTCGTCACATGTGGTTGCCGCAAGC
>NW_015552681.1:259246-259412 GCF_001515605.1 Sinocyclocheilus anshuiensis
TGTGTGACGCTGTGTGTTTTGTTGTGAAAGCGAAACTACTTTGTCTGACCTTCCAAAAGAGGACACCACAGTGGTTAAGTTGTATTTAAATCACTGTTCCAGAACAGTTCAACCCAAATATTCAGATGTGTGCAGCTCATTTTATGGAGGAACGGTTGATTCAAAC
>NW_015552681.1:260095-266698 GCF_001515605.1 Sinocyclocheilus anshuiensis
GTGTAACATTTCCGTCACATGCTTGAGGTATTCGGCCAATCACAACGCACTGGATAGCTGGCCAATCACAGCACATCTCGCTTTTCAGACCGATGAGCTTTGTAAAAATCGACGCGTTTTAGAAAGGCGGGGCATAGAGGAGAACACATTTCATTACACCAAATACACAAAATAATGTTCTTTTTAGCAACATCATATGACCCCTTTAATAATATATATCCGGTCGTCCCTCTCAGTGAATTTTTCCATGGTAAAATCCAACCTGCAGTGTTTCACTAAATGTTGGTGAGAATCCTCACGCTCATCATCTGCCACCTCTGCAGATAAGCTAGTAACGTAGTGTAATTTGGTGACACAAAGAGCGAAAATTAGACAGTGGAACACTTTTTATTGTGGTTTACCAGCGGAGACAACGGGAAAATCAGTACCTGTACAGTAAAAAAAACAGAAAAGGTCTGAAGCTGACATAGACAGAAAATAAACATTGGTACGGCATACACAAGATGGAAAGGGGCCATTAAACTTTGGTGAAAATTATAAAAAATGCTGGCGGTAGCTGGCAACTTAAAAAAAAAAAAAAAAAAAAAAAAAATGCTGACTGGGAAAGAGCTATGCGCACAGTTGAGACCTGAACAGCACACGTTGATATCTGCGTTTAAACTAAACTCATTTAAGCTTTGCCAGTTTAAACATTTAAGAGCCAGAGGACGCGCAAGCCCGCGCCTCAGAACGCGTGCAAATATTAAGCTCTCTCTGAAGTATTGTTGGACCAGTCTCTAAAACTCACTAGTATCATATATCGTACATAAAACTCGGAGACGCTCATGCTGATCCATGTCGATAGGTGGCAGTGCATCTCCTAACATCATTGTGGTATCGGTACATAAACTACACAAAGAACAGCAATGCTAAAGCTAACTAAAGAACTTCTGAATGCACCTTTAAGAGGGTTAACATTATTTACAGAGAAACACATTCTTTAGAAATCATTTGGAACACCAAAACAATTAAATACGTCAACTGCATTCAGTAAATGTTTATCTCATAAGTTAGCACATTACCTTTGGCGGCCCTAATTTTGATGTATTGCTTTGTGTATAGTAGACGGTACGGTGAACAGCAGCACCACTGCCTCCCAGTCATCCTCTATTAACGACATCTCGTCCATGTCGACGGAGCAGACATTGGCCTCAGACACTGACAGCTCCTGCATCGACACCCTCACAGGACCGTTAGAGGAGTGACTTCCACCTCCCCCGTATCCACGCCTGTGTGGGCCATGCTGTGGTCTTGACTGAAGAGATCTGTGGGTGCACGTTCATACAGCTTCAAGATTACACTCGTAATCCTTCACTCTTGCTTTTAAGGGGCTGTTTTTCCCTCTGACGCATCTTACATATACAGATATTTGTGTAATATTAGCCTTTAGACAGGTCTGTTGTGGCTAAAGCTCAGATTGCACACCAACAGCGACTTAATTCTGTCGCGTTTCATCAAAAATCTTTTTGTTTAACTGCATCTTCACAGTTTTATTTTAGATTTTTAAAATAACTCCGTTTATAAATGGGCAAATAATAGGTTTATGCTTTAATGCATTCACATTTCACTTCATATAAACAAATATTAATTCATCTAGTGGTGTTATTGCAGCAGCATGTGTAATATCTGGATTTATCCCTGTCATTTATGTCCTCTCTCTCTGTGCGATGTAGCTTTTATTACCATTAATTTCATCACCTAAAAGAAGCACAGATATAAATTATTGGACAACTTTATAGCTAGTCAGCCCCTTTGGAACGAGTTCCTGTTTCAAGTATTGCTGCATGATATTAACAAAGAACACTTACTAGACAGACAATGTAACTACAGATCACTGAAATATGTCTAAACGCACCTAGAAACAGAATAATGGTGCCTGCCTCTGTACATAGTCACCATACCCCCATTTTAAAAGAGAACTTGATGCTTTTCAATTGGTTAGGGTGTAGTCATGTGTATATATACGTACATAGATTTTGTGTAAATGTTTTGTCAGTTTTTCTTTCTTTATGCTGTGGAAAGTATTTTGCAGCTTCTGAATATGCTTTAGCATATGCACTGTAAAACAAAACAATGTAGATGGAACTTGAAATCGATTTAAAAAGAAAATTGCACATAGACGTTTAAAAGTGATCATATTCTGTTTAAAATGCACAAAAACTTTCATCTAGATATCAATTGGAAATTTATGGATGCAACATCTTAATCAAAGCCCTGTTCCTCATTCCAAGAGTCTCTTGTAAGATTGTACATTTAATTGCATGAGCTAATGCAAACCATTGCCTTTTTTAATCTTCTCCAACTTGAAAAGCCCATAAGAATGTTGTACAAAGTAAATGCATGGTTTCTTTCGGTCTTTCTTTTTTCTTTTTTAATTTGTCAGCAGATTATTTTTTCAGTTTCCTCTTCTTGAAGATGTCCGTTCAGTGAAACACTGAAGGATTTTCATGTTTGTATGGATTATCAAGGCCATATAATTTCATTTCCTTTATACATGTCTCTATAGCATTAGGTTACTGCTTGCAGACTTGCGATTCAGTGATGGTACTGTGGGTAACCATGCAGTTACAGGCCTGTTTTGGACTGTGATTCTTTAACAGTATATTCAGGATGGAAACCCACCCATTCATCAGTTTCGTAAACCTTTCTGCTTTCTTTTCTTTCCAGTGTTGTAGATATGTATGATGATGTGTCCTGTACTCTACATTCATTTTTATGCATGATACAACAAGCCCTCTTCATCCCAGACTTGAGGACATTGCGGAAACCTGTCCTCTGGTTGTAGAAGGTGATTGGAGAGACTGTGGAGGATCATATGAGTGAATTGTTGAGTTTGTGTGCCTCCAAGCTCTTCTGACAGACTGAAACGGGAATATCAGTAGATAGATCCTTCACTGATGGACAGGACTGGAGAATGAACTTAGCATCACCATAATTTTCATGCCTTAAGCTTCTCACTATAAGCGTCTCTATAGCTAGGCCTGGAGATCCCAAAATGATTGATGGTAATGTACCTACAATCAAGTTCTTTTTCAGCAGGCTGGATTGTTTGCTACTACGATGCCACTTTGTCTGTTTTCTCAAACATCACATTTCTTGGTCTCCTTGGGCTTGTGAGATTTCATTTGGTGCTTCACCTTACTGTTTGCACAGTAATAATGTATTTCAACAACGCAATAGTGCATTGTGTTCCATTTTCATTTTGGAGCTCTTGTACATTAGTTTCGCTGGTGTGGACTCTGATTGATTCCTGTTATGAACACTAGTGATGACATTGAGACCTTCAAGACAACCAACAAAGCTGGCTCACACTTTCTCAAGGGCTTACTTTGTCTTCTTTTAGGTGTCTGTTTCCCTTGGGGGAGAGGGTGTGTGTTTGTGAACAACAGTGTTCTTGTCGCTGACAATCTGTCACTAGAGGTGGAATCAGTAATGACTTGAAGAATTATCCACTTTTTAGATATTCATTTACCTCTCAGACTATCTTCCTAAAGGCCAATTCACTCTGCACTAATAGATGATGACAGCCAACCGATTACAGTATGTCACTTCTCAGACATTCCACCCCCCGACAAACACAGATTTAATGTTCAGTTGGCGAAAACAAGCACTGACCAATGGTAACCGACACCGACAGGGGTAACACGCTGATCCGACAAATGTGTGTGGTTGTCATGTCTGTCATGCAGTGTGAGTTGGCCTTAAGAACAGTTCTCATGGTCATCAATCAAAATCTCAGTCAAATCCTGTAAAAGGAATAGATATCTAACTGCTCTGTGCTAGTAATGTCTGTTTAGCTTTCATGTGTTTTGTATTGTTGTGCTACATAGGGGTGCCCCGTCAGTGGGCTATGATGGGAGTTACCCAAATCTCAAACCTGTCTGAAACATATGCAAAACCTTAAATGATCCTCTATCTACAATAATAGAGTGACACTTCTTTTCTCTGTGAAAATAAAAAATAAAAATAAAAGAAATGAAACATCTGTAATGACTGGCCAAATAAAAAGCTCAAAGTACTGTTTGTTTTGGTTGTTTTATGTTTTATTTCATATGGTAAAAATGCATTCAGTGTATGAACAGTTTGTTTGTGTGCAAGGTATGACTGTCTTGTGTTACAAAATGTACAGTGACCCAGGGCAGAGACTTTTTAAGTCTGAGCGCGTTTGTCTTAAGAGCATCCCTAGGGTCTAGTTTTCATTAGAATCTCTTTTCTCAAATATGGCATCCATGCTTACTAGACATCATGAAATTTTATCCTACTTTGGGTCATTCCATTGCCTTTGATCACTTAAATGGCAAAAAATAAATAAATAAAAAATTGCCTTTAATATTATTTTGAACATGCTGGTCTGCACAGTCGTTTAGGCAACAGAACTGTACTAGAAAGTGGGGCCATGGTTTCCCTCAGGAATGCATCCTCATTTCTACAGCCCTGAAACAGACTCCTGTTTTTAACAGCTATTACTTTAATGTTGGTGATTCCCAACCCTGGTCTTGGAGTACCTCTAACACTGAACATGTTTTATGTCTCCCTAATTCAGCTCATTAGTTTGTTGGTAGAAATTCCCAGATGGAGGTATCAGATAAGAAAGACATCAATAATTTATGCTATTTTGAAACCTTAATATGCTGCACATGGATGTTTCAAAAACTCTGAACAATGCGACTGGTTTTCCGGGCCTCTGCCTTAAGCTCGCCAAATGTTTTGAAGAACTGCTCCATTTCCTGTTGCAGAGTGGCGTTCCGTCTATCAGCATCTGCACGGGCTCGCTCTACATTTCTCATCTTGATCTCAGCCACACTGACCCAGCGCCGCTGCTGCTGCAGAGTTGAGCGCAGCCCTGCAACTTCCCCATGAAGTACCTTGTTCCTCTGCTCCAGCCTGGAGACAGAGAATGGGGTAAACATACTGTGTTCAGGTACACTTATTTATCAATCCAGTGTTTCTCAACCCTGTACATTGCACCAACACTGCACATTTTCGAACTCTGATCAAACACACCTGATTCAACTCGTCGGCTTGTTAGAGACTCAGACCTGAAAAGTAAGGTTACAGAATGTATACTGTTGGTGTGCATTCAGGAACAGGGTTGGGGAAAACTGCATTAATGCAGGGGTAGCCAACCCTGCTACTGGAGAGCTACCGCCCTGCACCATTCAGATCAAATAATGCTCCAACATTTATCTAATTGCTCACTTACAGAATTTAGTTTAAAGGCTGAACCTGTTTTTCAGTCTGTTTTACCATCACTGTTATTCCATTACCATTACACTGCTTTTTTGCAACCCCTGGTATCAGGTACCAAGACTACTGACGAAGTGATCTTACCTGTTGATTTTTGCCTCATACTCTGCTTTTTGCTTGGTCATCTGTTGACGAAGCCCTGCAACAAGGCACTGCATTGCGTGGGAAGCTGGAAAGCCCAGGGGCTCTTGGGGAGCATTTGGCAAAAAGACTTCGCTGCTGCCAGTGCTTAAAGGTGCATCTGTAGGAGCAGAGGATGAGGCAGGGGAGTTAGGACGAAGTTCTTCCTCTCTAGAGTCCATTCTGAATGAGGGGAACTGTCCTGGGGAGACATTGCAAGGGCTTGCAGTTCCACCGCTCCCACAGCCCCCATCCAAAGGCACAATCTCACAGGAGGACCAAGAGCTGCTGCTCTCAGCCACACTGGCAGTACCTTTGGCCTCCCTGTCTTCTATATATTGCTCCCCCTGCTCCTCAGTAACTATGTTGTCATAGATAGATAAGGTACTATCCTGGGCTTCACTGCTGCCTCTATCCTGGGATTCACTTTCCCCTAACGCTTTCTCTGGTCCCCAGCTGGGTTCTTCCATGTCAGGCCAGCTCCTTGACTGCATAGATATTTGAACTCCAGCTTCCAGTACTTTGCTCAAAGAAGAACAGGCAGGTGGTGGGGTGGAGGGTGGAGGTACATGTCTTTTATGGAGAGATTCTTGTGCTGAGCTGTGCTGACTGTAGTTGTCGTAAATCAGAGCAGAGCTGGTTGGTGAAGAGTTCTCTTGAAGTTGTTGCTCTGTCTCTGAAAAATGGGTAATGTTTTTGTCACAAGGGCTTTGAAAAGACCCTCTCCTCTCTGTGTTTAGTAGAGAGTGTTTATGTGGACAGGCAACAGTCTGATCTGGAAGGACCATGTGATCTTTGCTCAACAGAGGTTCCCTCAGGTGGGCAGGTGGTTCGTGCACCCATTCCCCAAGGTGACTGTGTCTTTGTATGGGGAGGGCAGCTTGTAAAGATGTTTCAGGAGGGTTGCAGTTCTCTCGGGAGAAGAGCAAGCTGTGCTCACGGATCAGTTCAGACATTAGATGTTGCACAACTGCTGCCCCTAGTAAAGGAGAGAGGAATGTGTAAGTGCACAGTTCACAGATTTGTGGCAAACAGCAACATATAACCTCACAAGCATTACATAGAGTACATACCAATAGTCAACATTTGAATTGGATCAAAAAAGTTCATCAAAGTTGTCATAAGACAAGAACACATTTTGGTTTTAGGACAACTTTGATGAAAGGTTTTGATCAAATTCAAATGTTGACTACTGTA
>NW_015552681.1:266752-272479 GCF_001515605.1 Sinocyclocheilus anshuiensis
ATATATATATATATCTCTCTCACACACATTTATAAAATCCTATGAGAATAAATTAGCCAGAGCTCCAGCTAAATCAGCCCTCCTTCCTGTGTCTAATAATATATATAGTATATAGCACCGTTGGGCAAACTTTAGATTTGAAAATTCAGCTCCCTTTCAATTTGTGTTGAATTGAATTGACCATGTATGAAATTTCCTAGTTATTTCCTACTTATTGCGGTTATATGAATTTTTTATACTTACTTAAATTCAAATTCTGAATCCTGTATTACGTTTGCTACCTCAGTAAAAATTCAGAAACTGAATTGGAATTTTGAAAACATTTTCAAGTAAATTCTGTATGATGAATTCTGAACGGTAATCTTAGATAGCATGTATAGTTTTCAAATCACTGGGTTACCTTATGTTATGCAATTATGCCTGTTGAAGACAAATAATTGCAAATATGTACATTATGCTGATTTCGACTGCCCTGCTGTACCTCATTTCTATTAACGTCAATCTCTTACTTGTCAAAAGATGGTTTCTCCCCAGCATCAAAAGCTTCCTGTAGCTCTTTAACCAGTGTGGCCTGGCCAGGCTGCCTGAAGAGTCCCACCTCAGTGAGCCCGTGCTCTCGGATGAAATCAACACACTGCTCCACCGCCAAAGGAGCCATGTGATCCCCATACCTCCTCTCATACAGGACTGTCTCCTCCAACCTTTGACCAAATACACCTGTGATACAGGTATAGAGAGCTGTCAGTGTCAGACCCCGTTTAGCTCCTTAGTTACCTAATTTTGTTAACTGAGATGTGCTGAAATAGTGAGAGCACTTGCTATAAATGCAGTTATCCTCAAAAGCATAAAATGAAGATCCTGTTGAGTCCGCAGAAATAGGACAGATGCATAAAACAATAATAATGTTCTGCTAAAAAGCAGCTTTAAGATTAATGCACGCTGCAGCTGCACTGCACTCTACCTCTGTGTGTGATGGTGTGCGCTCTTCCTGCCTAATATTTAATACTCACGTCTTCTGAAGCTCAGCACCCTTTTTATCTTCCTGTAAGCAGAGTGAGACAGATAGCTTCCAGTCCGCTGGATTGTCTGCTTGTTTTCAGGCATCTTTTCTTGTCTGACTCTTCAATTATGTCTTTATGGCTCTGTCTTCTTTTTTTAGGACACACACACATCCGCTATCCCGACCTCACCCTGGGATGTTTTCAGTCTTTGTAGCTATCCTGAAACTGGCACCGAACCAATGTCCTCACTGAACCTTAATCCCTTTTGCTCATGTTTTGCAAACTTGTTTCGTCTAGAACTGGATGTTCCTTTTTCCTTTGCTCTTCCTCCTCCCTCTCTCTCGCCCTCCTGTCTGCAGGTAAGTTGATGAGGCTTAATGCACCGAAGAGAAGCTCTCTCTCTCTCTCCTGCTGATGTGCAACACTGACCCTCCAGCTCAGATATGCGTGCTTATCAGATATATCAGCATTCCAAATCAGATGACAGTCCTCATTCTGAAAGAGGAGGCATTGTTCAAGTGCACACCTCTTATTTTAAGCACATTTCTATAAAAAATGTTCCTTCAGTTTCAATTCTAAGAGTCCAAAAGTTGAAGGGCAGAAGCTTAGCAAAGTTAACAATTTATCGAAAAACAAAGTATTTGTTAATAAATTTGGTGCCCTTAGTCCTGGTAAAAAGAGACAGCAGATTACATTTGTTGCAATTCAACATGCGTCCCAAAGAAGAGTTATGGAAGCACTTCTTCCACAGTGTTGTCCATCCAGCACTCGACCTCTACCGTTCCTGGGCTCTTCCTGCGGGAGTTCACTGATAAAGTGCTTTTCAAGTAAATGGGAAGAAGTCTGGTTCAAAGTAGATGTTCTCTGTGACACCGCCTCTTGAAGTGGACGTCTCAGTCCTATGCCATTGTTGATGGTGACATCAACAGAGACATGTCTGTTTTCGCCTCTGAGGGGAGGTTATGTTTGTCTGGACTTAATTGTCCAAAGTCTCCAAAGACGTGAGTCAGCACCTCCTCGGTTTACTGTCAAATTAAGTCCGCCTCCCTAACTGAATTTCAAATACTGTTATACTTTCTGTCTCATTCACTGCTGTTGATTGTGAATTGTATTTCTCCTGTACTCTTTCTTTGTCTGTTTTCTGTCTGCTTTTTTCCAACCTCTTGCCTGTATCAAACCACTCCACTGCAGGGTTACTGGAGTGTGGCCAAGGTGGCGCCAACACCTTCTGTTTTCCCTATTTCTATCCCCTCACCATGAATCATTAACCCCACAAAACACAGATTGACTAAAAATAAATGAGCTAGAACTTTCTGCTAGTTACCTTCTGCTATATCTCCCTTTCTTTCTCTCTGTCCCCGTGTACCTCACATGGCTTGCATCCAAGAATTTTCCATTGGACACAGCTGAACACACCCCTCAAACGCTTTTTATACATTTGTGCCCAGTAACTTGGCCCCTGATGAGAATCCCAGTCTAAAACAGATCCTTAAACACTGGTCCAGTGTGTGTGCAGTGCATGTGAATGTGGCTGTGTTATCTGTAGGGGCATCTCTCACCTTTCAGGAGCCCCAGAGCTGTGTAGAGTTATGTTGGAGAGGTAATGTAGGGAATTCATTGGGAATGTTAATCTCTCCTGCATGGGAAATAAGCAGCAAAATGGACTCTGCAGCTCAAGTTTCGCCTTCAGCTCAGATTTGCATGTACAGGGATAGACTTTCATATTGGGACTCAAGACTTTACAGACTGTGTTTGTAAAATAACATCTACTGGGTGTTTGGGTTATGTTAGATAAAAGCATTGTCGTTTAATGCATTATATTGATGAATACTTAAATTCTGATTCATTTGGGCATATTTCAGTTATAATATTAATTTGCTTGCATATGTGAGAAATTCTCTCTATATTAATGCTATAAATTATACAATGAACCTTCTAACTTGGTACATAAAAAATACTAATTTTAAAAACTAACAACAGAGCCCAAACTATGTAATTCAATTACTGTTTAACAGATATAGTCAAAGCTTTTATCATAATCCTACATCATGTTTTTCAAAAAGCAAGGATTATATCTGTTAAATTTCTTACAGATGCAATCAACACAATCAACACTGCTCTGTGTATACCAGCTGAAGTAAAATTAAAATTGACAATTCATTCGACACTAAACTGAAAAGTCTTTTTGAATGATTAAAAAGGTCAGCCCATACTAGCTGTTTGTTCGTTAATGGGATTATACTGTTTGCACTGAGCTGTTTTGATTCACTAAAAATAACCAGTTCATAAGAGTCATTTGTTTGTGAATCGGACTGGTTGCGCGCTGTGTTATTGCATGTAACCAGTTTATATTATCACATTTACTCAAACTCAGATAAAATATGACTTCTTTTGCCATGGGGCTGTAGATTTAGCAGAAGGAGTGTGCTGCTACTGGAATAGACCCTTTGACAGATTGTGATCATGCGTTTAACATCATAAATCTAGCCATTTTTCCCCTTTTTTTGTTTCTTTTTTTTTTTCAGAAACATCATGATTTTTTTTCCTTTTGCTATTTGGGCAAATGGGAACACAAAAGTTGTATTTGTTGTAGTTTCCGTTAACCAATATAAAAGTTTACCCAACTATGACTTCCACTGAGAACCCTGGAAATGTGAAAAGGGTCCATAGAGTAAAACATTGTGATTGTGATTTTTAGAATCAGTATCGTGATTGATAATCAATATTTTTATCCTGCTTTAATGCATACATTTTTACTTTATGAAAATAGATATATTTGTACGATTGTTGTGGTGTCTTGCACTCACAAAGCTACTTCATTGTATGGGATTGTATGGATGTGATGGTTCTCATGAGAAAAGCAAGGTGTACTGTAACATCATTATTCCCAGGCACACTGCCAAGATGGCCACACAGCTGCTTCCCACAACCCCTCACGCTCTCACTCCAACATATGCTGCAAGTAATAGAGGAGGAAAAGACTGAACCACTGAGAAACATTTATGAGACGTTGCTTGAGCTCTAAATGACACTGGCCGAAAAACACTTGTCAACTTTGTTTGCAATGTTTTTAGCAAAAATCATGAGGAACATTCTCAATGTTTGCTGTTTTCAATGACATCAGCTCAATCAGCATGTGTTATTTGTCATTTTGAGATTTGCGACGGGGTAGACATAGCGCAGTCTGTGAGGAGATCAGTCATTAGATGTGTAATGCATGGCCCATGATTTGGAAATGACTGGAATGCGTGTGTATTGCGTGAATGGGTTGTTATGTCTATGGCTGGAGCCCTAAAGACTGATTGGATCTGCTGTTTCATTCTATTCAGACAGTCAAGTCACAGTGAATGTTAAACTATTAAGTGTTTTATCATAAGAATGACTTGCACAGGCCTGGATTTTCCAGAGATCACAGAGTGTATACACAAAATTAGTCAGATTTTCAGGTCCTAAACTACAGTGTGTGTGTGTGTGTGTGTGTGTGTACATACCTGTGAAAGGAATCCAGATGCCCTTATTTAGGCTCTTCAGCCATTCCTCCCCCTGACCACAGCTGTTTGACAGGAAGAAACATGAGCCAGGACTAACCAGTACATCCCTGTTTCCTCCTAATGGAAAGACAGTGTTAGAATACATGGACAAAAGTTAGTTTAATTACCCCACATCATCCAAATACCCAAACAAATTTTGCAGCACAATTTTCCTATTCCATAATCTTGATCTATAGCCTGATGCACACATCCTAATAATATGTACTAATAATTATGTTATAACAAACACATTATTGACTATTATAGATCAAATGTAAGCAAAACAAAAGGATCGGTCACTTCATATATATATTTTCCTTCTTTAAAATCCAATACAAGGTGGTTTTCAATGTTTCCTTTGGTTTTGTCAGCAACCAAACTCGGGTTTGACATGACAAATCCACACACTCATAAACTGCCACTTTTTTCCCCATCCTGTCACAGTATGACATGTCAATATGGGTGCTCTGTGGGTGTTACGGAAGGAGACTCACACAGAGGGTTAGAAAAATACAACAATGTTTATTATCAGCAAGGGGTGCGGATGGATGGGGCAGTTGAGTATATGAACTTAGGGTAACGGTCCTTAAGGTAGATGAGAAGAGTAATTCCGTATTGGGTCCTCACAGAAGATCATGGAAGGGAGACAGAGGACTGCACACACCTCAGTTGATGAGTACACGGGGAATCCACGGAGCAGATGACGGGAATGGACTAGGGAATGGAGCACAGGAGAACACACTGGAGGAAACACAGGAGGTAAGTATCACAGGCAGGTAAAGTCTTTCTATGTATCGAGTAAGGATATCAGAGAGAGAGAGTCCACTTCGATGAAACGAGATCGGACACTGGAGTGAAGTGAGGTGTGTGCTTTTGTATGGGAGCTGAGGGTGATTGTTGATCCATGACAGGTGCGTGTGATTAGAACTCAGGTGATGGTGTTCGCTGTGACTGGGAGGTGGTTGAGCCTGGCCGATCTGTGACAGTACCCCCCTCCACGGCCCGCTCCTGAGGGCCGAAAACCCCTACGTCGTGGTGGTCTACCTCTTCCTCGGGTCCCAGGGCGATCTGGATGCGTGGAGTGGAAGGCTTCCAGCAGCGTGGGGTTGAGGATGTCAACTCTGGGAACCCATGAATGTTCCTCTGGCCCATAACCTTCCCAGTCCACAAGATATTCTAAGAGACCACCACGGCGC
>NW_015552681.1:272699-274272 GCF_001515605.1 Sinocyclocheilus anshuiensis
TTTTTCTTCTCCGTCTGCCCATTGGATTGGGGATGGTAACCTGAGGAGAGGCTTATGGTCACACCTAGGAGGGAAAAGAATGCCTTCCATACCCTGGAGATGAACTGTGGGCCACGGTTTGAGACAATGTCCTCGGGAATTCCATAATATCTGAAGACGTTGTTAAAGATGATTTCAGCTGTCTCCATGGTTGTGGGTAGACCCTTGAGGGGAAGACGGCAAGATTTAGAGAATCGATCAATGACTACAAGAACACATGTGTTACCATCTGAGGCTGGTAGATCAGTGATTAAATCAACTCCCAGGTGTGACCAAGGGCGGTTGGGAATGGGCAGCGGAAGGAGCTTATTGCAAGTTCTTATGGTCAGTGAGGACGCAGAATGGGTGATGTGCTCCCTCCAACCAATGCCTCCATTCCTCTAGGGCTAGCTTGATAGCCAGGAGCTCCCTGTTGCCGATGTCATAATTCCTCTCCGCCGGGTTGAGTTTGCGTGAGAAGAAGGCACATGGATGGAGTTTGGCTGGTGTCCCCTGCTGCTGAGAAAGTACGCCTCCAACTCCTGTAGTGGAAGCGTCTACCTCAACCACAAACGGTTTGTTGGGGTCTGGATGGATGAGGAGCGGGGCAGAAGTGAAGGCTTTCCTAAGTGCTTCAAAGGCCTCCGTGGCAGCTGGTGTCCAGGACAGAGATTTGGGCTTATTTTGGAGCATGTTAAAAGGAGCTTGCCAGATGCTAGGTGGCGTGGGCTCTTGGAAATGGCACATTCGGAACAGCCCTGAACGAACCTTCTCACATTCCTGGCCATGTTGGGCCACCAGAAGCGATCCTTCAGCAGCGAGATGGTGCTGTTGGCCCCCGGATGGCCAGTGCCAACTGGTGGGCTACCCGGTGGAGTGGGCGTGGAAGCATTGGTGGAGGTGACTGGGTTATCCTTCCATTGGATGGGGCTTACGAAGACTTCCTTGGGGATAATGGATTCTGGTTCCTCACTGACTTCTTCAGATGTGCTGAAATGCAGGATTGCATGCGAGTTGCGCAGGGGATGGAAAGCTGTATAAACCGTTCCAAGCCATAGGAATAGTCATAGGCTGCGAGCTGAAATTGAACCTTCGGCTCCAGTCCCTGCCGGTAAGTGGTCAAAAGTGCGCGCTCATTCCTGTTGCCGATGTCATAATTCCTCTCCGCCGGGTTGAGTTTGCGTGAAAGGGCACATGGATGGAGTTTGGCTGGTGTCCCCTGCTGCGGAGAAAGTACGCCTCCGACTCCTGTAGTGGAAGCGTCCACCTCAACCACAAACGGTTTATTTGGGTGAACGCTATCTTGGCACTTTCCGTAGCATAAAGATGTGGCTGCATCTCCAGTGCGAACGAACACTGCAGCAGAAATCCGTTGCACTCCTCCGCCGAGCCAGAGAAGGGCGCTGGTCTGGCCATGGGACCGGTAAGTACCGTCGTGGAAGAGGAAGAGGCGTTGGTGACGGGCGTGACTGGTGGTGTGACAATGGCAGGAGTGAGTATCCGTTTGAGGGCATCCACGATCTCCTGGAACGGGTCGGGTGCACTCATGCTGCTT
>NW_015552681.1:275699-278120 GCF_001515605.1 Sinocyclocheilus anshuiensis
GTCCTTAAGGTAGATGAGAAGAGTAATTCTGTATAGGGTCCTCACAGGAGATCGTGGAAGGGAGACAGAGGACTGCACACACCTCAGTTGATGAGTACACGGGGAATCCACGGAGCAGATGACGGGAACGGACTAGGGAATGGAACACAGGAGAACACACTGGAGGAAACACAGGAGGTAAGTATCACAGGCAGGTAAAGTCTTTCTATGTATCGAGTAAGGATATCAGCGAGAGAGAGTCCACTTCGATGAAACGAGATCGGACACTGGAGTGAAGTGAGGTGTGTGCTTTTGTATGGGAGCTGAGGGTGATTGTTGATCCGTGACTGGTGCGTGTGATTAGAACTCAGGTGATGGTGTTCGCTGTGATTGGGAGGTGGTTGAGCCTGGCCGATCTGTAACAGTGGGTGCTGGGAAATTGGGGATTTGGAATTTACAAGGTTTGTTTGAAGAAGTGGATTTTATGATAAAGCGTTTTTGATTATAAATGTGTCTTTTTATACAGCAATTCTTTGTCTTCAGAGTGCAGTAAGGCTAATGCTAAGTGCTGTGTATTGCTCACATCAGTCCATCAGTGAGTTAACTGGAAGACAGCCCAAGAAAAATCAGATCACTATTTCTTATCTTTAAGCACTGCAAGAGTTCAGCGAGGGAAAAGGAGAGCATTGATTTTCATAATTAAATGAAAAACTCTTGCCATTTTTTCTCCTTCATGCATTTCTTAGAGACAATATTAATCACAAGATGGGTCTCGGTCACAATTAAAGTATGCCCCAGATTCCACTCACATTTGCTGGTAGAGTGCAGTAATTAATTCCAAAGAGGACGCTATCTGTAACAAGACGAGAGCTGTAAAAATCCAGCTAAGTGGTTTATCAATACCGAGCACTTGCCGAGGCTGGCCTGAGCAATAATGATATTAAATGGAGAGCATTGAAATGCCATGAAAGGGCATTTCACAGATTCAGAGCAGTGACCGCCACAGTGGGGACCAAATCCTCTGACAGTCATTGATAAGTAGGACTTGCCAAAAATACTGGAGGGTAATATGGTTATTTCACTCAAAAATGAAAATTCATTTTTTTTTACTCTTCGTGTCTTTCCTGTATGACACTCTTTTTCCACCCATGGAACGCAAAAAGAGATGTTTACATTGCTCTACCATATGATGAAGCAACTTTGTAAAGCTCCAGAAAAGAAAAAAGAAAAAACCTTACAAGTACCATAAAAGTAATCCATATGACACTTGCTATATTTCTAGTCTTCTTAAGCTGGTTCTGAAGGATAATTTTACAGCTCTCGAATCTCAAATGATGCGGATGATTTTCAATGATTAAGAATCGTATGTCTTCATAAGACCTGGAATGTAGTGCAAAGTTGTATTTTATCTGGCTTTTTTGGTAATTTTTTAAGTTGAGCAACATCCTTTCCCATCACTATCAGCATATGGAAAAGTGCTGCATTAACATTCTGCTTAACATCTCCTTTTATGTTCCACATAAGAAAGAAGGTTATACAGGTTTGGAACAACATGAGGGTAAATAATGAGAGTAAATATTGACAGAATTGTCTTTTTGTTTATTTCTTTAACAAACTCAAGTACTTGAAGATAACTATGAGAACCAGTGTAAGTAGTTGACAATCTGTGTAATAGACAGGAATGCTGCATGTAATAGTGGTAAGAGTGGCATGGGGGTTAGGGACTCTGTTTTTACAGCTCAGTAATTGAAACAATGGTAAATGCTTCCTTGTGGCAATATGGTGTAAAAACAACAGCTTAGTCTTCCTCCTCACGTTTCCATGAATTAGGAGGACTTTTTTTTTAAATCCATGGTACAATGAAGAATGTTATCATTTATGACTCATCTAATAGTTTGCATTCTTCTAAGTTCCCAGTTGGAGGTGTTATTTGTAGCAATAACATTACTTCTATGCAACAGGCAAAAAATATAGCAGCAGATCTGTTCCTCATCCAGACTTCAGGTTTTCACATTCATGTTATCTATCCACATTTTCGGATCACTCTGTAAATTACGCTGATTTAGAGTCACTCTATTCCACCTGAGTCTTTTCAAACTCATTATTTTGAATGTCCCTCCTGCCCATAAAGCCATACCAGCAATGTACCTGTCGCTTCTCGGCTTTAATGTATTCATAAGTGAAATCTCGGTCAACACAGCATGGAGTCTGTCCTTCATGTTCTGCTTCCCTTCAAGCACTTGAAGTAATCGCTTGACCCAGAAACTACTGCAAACCATTTCTTTGAAGTTAAGTTGCTAGTTATGAGCACTGCTCAATTTGCATAGTTTATCTTAATTTTGATGATTGAACTCTGTATACTCTCTCTATTTATATAACGTTTAATATAATCAAATGTATGTGTGTGCGTGTGTGTGTGTGTGTGTGTGTGTGTGTATATAT
>NW_015552681.1:278760-280528 GCF_001515605.1 Sinocyclocheilus anshuiensis
TGTATACAAACACACATATCTATATAACATTTATTACGCTGCAAAAAGTTTTCACAAGTTCACACTGTCAGAACAACTAACACACCTTTGGGAAGTAGCGAAGCACTCGCTCACCTTTCTGTGCAGCACTGTTGTACTTCCAGGACTTGAAGCATGTGAGTCCCATCCTGCAGGTGGATATCTATTGAGATGCCTCAGCCGAGCTCTGATCCTCTAAGGGTGTGCATCACCATCATCATTGGCGCTGGGGCTCCTGCGGCTGCTAATCAGTGGAGGCTGATCAGGCTGGCGGCATCCCTGAGCACAGGCTCCCCAGCACTGCCATGGCCTGAACAGAAGCCCCATCTGTCTCTCTATCCCTATCTCCCTCCTCATCCATCTCATCAATAAAGCCCCAGCCCTATCTTGCCTCAGCATCCCTCCAGAAACTGTAATTACTTCAATACAGTATGCCGTCTCAGGCAGCCAGGACCAATTTCCCTAATGCATCCACCATACACCACCATCCCCCCCTCCCCCTCCGCAGACCGGCCCGGCATTTGGTTTAATGGCCATCGATGTGATCGGCCCTCACCCACACACAATGACTTAATGAGGTTATAAAGACGTGAGCGAGTGGCCGGCGCGTTAAACTTTTGAACCGTCCTCCATTAGGCTAAGGAGCCATCGTCTCTCTCATCCTTCCATTCCCATCTGCCCTCTCTCTCCTTCTTGCTCGCTTTCCTTCTCACTGCAAGTCAGATTTATGATTCCCAGCCTGGCAGGATCCCAGGCATATATTGATCTTGATGAAATAGGCTCACTTCATTTGACAAGAGGAATGGAACTTTTCAGTAGGCTTTACACATCCCATCAAGTGTAGAAGTCATAGCTGTACTGATGTGGCCACTGGTTTATCATGAGTTCTCAGACACACAGAATACACAATACAGACCCCAGTGATGTACCTTTGGACATTTTCACAAAATTATTTCTTCATAATTATACTATTTGATAAGTTTGGCAAATATACATGTTTTGCAGATGCTATTCGGTGTACATTGATTGAAACATGGACCACTGGTAATGTCAGGGCTCTTGGTGTTGTTAGAATCTTTGGTCCACTATACAGTGTTGCAGTAATGATGTATTTTTGAAGGCCAACCCAGAGTTTAGCATCACCCTGTTTGCCTCGACAAAGAGCCAATAGGATTTTTCCATTGGTTTTTGGATTATTGCAGAAAATAAGCTCTATGGCCAACAAAAGATTCTTACACGTTGTTCATTAAGATAATATTCACAAATGAAGACACACAATTTAAAGCCTATAATAACCAGAAGTAAAAAGCTAGGCTATAAACAAACTACACCATAGTCACATGACTTCAACGTCACCACCATTAAGCTTCCAACAACTCTCTCGATATATTTATTTTAAAAACTACAAGTTGGAAAATTTGAGTTAGACTATTTAATGATGTTTAATGTCCCTGACAACCTCTCTCTCATTTACCTGCTTGTTAGCAACCACCTTTTTCAAGACACGTAAACGCTTAAAAAAAAATCACAAGTGGGCTATTTCTAATGTATTTTGTATTGTAGAATAAAAAGTGAAAATATCTTATGTTCACCACAGACGTGATTTCAAGCATTTAAACAAAAACTCATTAAAAAAAAGGTAACGCTTTAGATTACAACCCGCAAAGAACTATGTAAGTATGCTGAATTTACGGTGTACGTTTCTGTAATTATAGTGTACCTATAAAGAACATACGTGTAGGTATAAGGG
>NW_015552681.1:280543-293836 GCF_001515605.1 Sinocyclocheilus anshuiensis
GTCCTCCACATTCATAACCCAGCAACATCGGGTTATTACTGATATCAACCCAAATTGGGTCACATCAAGCCAGCTTCCTAACCCAACAGTCTCAACCGAGCGTTTGGATTGAAACAATTACCAGTGTTTTATATGTGTAGGCTATAAAAAAGTACATAGTGTATGTTTTTGCTTAATCGCTTGCAAATATAAGAGGTCATACATACCCTGTAATATTAGAATAGGTACCCCTTAGTTTCAAAATACTTACAGTAGAAATAATTTGTAATTTTACAGATTATTACTCCTTTATTCTCCAAACTTCGCATATTGTTACCTTATACCTACACGGAGGTACTGAATAGGTACACTGTAATTACAAAAAAGTTACGCTGTAAATTCTGTTTGCTTACGCAGTACATTGCGGGTTGTAATCTTAAGTGTTACCAAAAAAAACATTGACTTTTGGACAGTGGAACTGGAAATGCAAAAATGCTAACTTATTTCTGGGCTTTGAGACTCATTCCTGCAGCACTCTATTCAATACCATCTAACTCAGGGGTGCCCAGTGTTGCCAACTGCTTTCAATTGAAAGTAGCTAAAACTGGTAGCTAAATGTCACTAGATGACATCACAATGGCAAATTCACTGATCTATATAAAGATGAACATAGATCAGTGGGCAAGATGAGAACTTAGATAAGGTTTGTCCAAGCAGTTGCTATATTTGTCCCTAAACTTTTGAAAAAAGTCTCAAAAGGGGCGGGGAAGTCGCTAAATCTAGCTACAAAGTAGCTAAATTGGCAACACTGGGGGTGCCCAATCCTAAATGAAGATCTACAGTCCTGCAAAGTTCAGCTCCAACCCTGATCAAACACAAGTGAATCAGCTAATTAAGATCTTCAGGAGCACTTGATAATTACAGACAGGTGTTTTGAATCAGGGTTGGATCTGAACTCTGCAGGCAGGTAGATCTCCAGGAACAGGACTATAGCACCCCTGAGCTAGCTAGCTAATGATGGACCGGCAACAACCAGTTTGAGTCAGATCTGCAGTGTCAGATTTCTCATTTGCAGATCACATCTTGTTGGAAATGACTTTCTGACTGTTGCAAACCAACTGGAATGTGTGAAAGAATTTTGGCACAGACCTTATGAATTCAGCCCTCTGGTTTCTCCGCTCTGACCCCTGCTGCATGGTGACTGACCATTTCCAATTATCACTAAGAGCTTTCTTCTCCTCTTGTGTCAATAGTGCGATATACGTTTTTGTGCTGAGCAAAGGCTCTTCTGAAAATGAAACTTGTCAGACACACAAGTTACACACTAGCACTCCTTCACATGCATACGCATAATTCATCTCATGACAGGTTCATCTTTTTACTGTAATTGAAATGGAGGGCTTTAGGAAACTTAAATTGTGAGAGGGGCACAGCCCTCGTTTTTAATCTACATAGAAGCTTATGCTTTGCATCAGTGATCTCTGATAAGATACAAACATAAATCTGTCAATCACTTTAACTGACACTGCCAACAAAAGAACAAAACACAACCCGAAACTGTGCTAAATCTGTTCACACCAAGTTATTATAACAATTGATCTATTTAAATTTTGCATGTAATGTACAAAACATGTATTCCTTGTTCCAGTTTATAGTATTCCCTTTCAAAACTGCCCTCTACAGTCTGAAGAATGAAATTACACCTGACAGGTTAATAAACCTAATACAATGTCACAGAACTATTTTCTAGCGACAAAATTAAACTGACTAAATCTTGCAAATGTTGATATTCAGATGAAATGAATTACATTCATTAAATGTGTTGAAATGATATTTTGTGCGATCTATGATTAAGAGAACAAAAAATAGCTTGCCTCATCTTACCCTACCATGCAATTATTACAGGGACAATCCGACTGGAGCACCTTGGGGTTAAAAGTCAGGCGGCTAAGGTTAAAAACTGCATAATGCAGGGAAATACTGCAGTAAAATGTCTACTAAGATATTTGAGGGAGAGAAATGTTTATGATTGTGGAAAGTGTCCTTTTTTATAGTTCTTTTTCATTGTTCAGTCAAGGTGAGTGTGAATGGGGAAGGTGAAAGTTAATGATTAAATTATTCCCTAAGGACATGACAAGGTGATGTCATCTAACAGTACAAAAGAGGGCCTTTTTACTGAAGGAAACAGGGATTTAAATTTTAGACGAGTCTTCATTAGTTCATGTCCTAATGAAATGATCACTATGTTAAAACACTGACTGTTACATTATAGAGAGTGTTGTTTGGTGCTTCTGGAGGTTTTATTACCGTCCCTTACCGATTTAGTATTCCATAGGGACTAATCAGAGAAAGAGTTGTGATCAAAAAGCATAATTTGGATTCATCGGTCCTTGCAAATTTTAGGCCCATTTAAAAACTCCCGTTTCTTTCCAAGATACTGGAGAAAGTTGTATTCACACAACTGTACTCATTTTTAAATTTACATGGTCTCCATGAGGTATTTCAGTTTGGTTTTAAATCCCTACACAGCACAGAGACAGCCCTATTGAAAGTTTTTAATGATCTGCTTCTTGCCACTGACTCGGGTGACTATGCTGTTCTTATGCTCTTAGATCTCACGGCTGCATTTGACACTGTAGACCATAACATCTTGATCTCTCGTATGGAGCATTGTGTCGGCATTAAGGGTACTGTGTTGGAGTGGTTTCGATCATATTTGTCTGGCAGAAGCTTTTCTGTTCGCCTTGGGGATTTTATGTCCTCTTCTGTGTGTTTCTCGTGTGGGGTCCCCCAGGGCTCCATTTTGGGGCCTATTCTATTTTCTTTATATATACTTCTTCTAGGATCCATTTTAAGGAAGTATAATATTTTGTTTCATTGTTATGCAGATGATACACAATTATATCTGCCATTGAAACAAAAACATCCAAATTCTATAGCGCCACTTTTGTGTTGCCTTGAGGAAATTAAAGCCTGGATGGCAGTAAATTTTTAAAAATTTAACGAGGATAAGATGGAAGTTATATTGTTTACTCCAGGGGGTGCCTGTGGGTCTCCTGACCTGGATTTAGGTCTTTTAAAACCATTTGTAAAGTTTTAATGGATAATGATTTTAAACTGGATAAACAGATTAATTTGGTAATTAAATCTATTTTTTTCCAGCCGAGGCAACTTTTTAAGATTAAATCTTTTCTGAGTTTCAAAGATTTTGAAAGAATTATACACATTTTTATTTCATCCCGTCTTGACTACTGTAATGGACTTTTTTAGATTTTAATATTAGTTTTTAAATCATTGAAAGGTCTGGCACCGGCATACCTCTCAGACTTAATACAGCCATATGCTCCATCGTGGGGACTTAGGTCCGCTGACCATTCATTGTTAGTTGTCCCTCGTGTAAGGCTGAAGAGCAGGTGTGACCGTGCGTTTGCAGTGGCGGGCCTAGACTTTGGAATAATTTGCCTTTACATGTTAGAAAGGCCCAAACACTTACTGTTGTTAAGTCTAGCTTAAAAACCTACTTTTATAGTATGGCATTTAACACTGTGTGAGAGCTGCTATTTTATTTTATTTTACATTATTCTATACTATTTCATATTTTTTTAACTTTGTTATTCTATTTGTCATATTGCCTTATTCATGCTTGTACAGCACTTTGGTAAACACATGTTGTTTCTAAAAAAAGTGCCTTATAAATAAACTTTGACTTTGACTTTGAAAGAGTTGTTGTGACCAGTGGCTGGGCGATCGCTTAAGTTCATAAATCAGGCACACAGTAAGCGATCTATAGATGGTGACAAAGTAGAAAGACATGCTGTAAGTATTCTCAGCAGAATCAGTGATGTAAAGACCCAGGGACCCACTACAAAACGTTTTTCAAAAAGATTTTCTCAGTAACACTTCATAATAACTTTGATTACAAAAATAAAAAGGTTTAATAACATTATATATTGAAAACCTGGTCATATAATTAGGAAATGTCATGACAATCTTTAATGGAATTTCTATGTGTTTTATGCCTATAGGTCTACATCTTCTCATTTGACCCCCTGCAGTTTCTTCATGGACCCCTAGAGGTCTACAGACCCCTGTTTGAAAACCCTGATTTTAAAGGAATAGTTCACCCAAAAAATGAAAATTCTGTCATTAATTACTCACCTTCATGTCGTTCCAAACCTGTAAGACCTTCGTTCATCTTCGGAACACAAATTAAGATATTTTTGATGAAATCTGAGAGCTTTCTGACCCTGCATAGACAGCAACGCAACTGACACGTTCAAGGCCCAGACAGATAAGGAAATTGTTAAAATAGTCCATGTAACTATGGATGTAACTACAGTGATTCAACTGTAATGTTATGAAGCTACGAGAATACTTTTTGTACGCAAAGACAAAATAACGACTTTACTCAAAAATCTTCAGTTTCTTCTCTTTTATTAAATTAAGGTTGAACCACTGATTTTAATGATGTCCTTACTACCTTTCTGGAACGTGGTAGCTGTGTTGCTGTCTATGCAGGGTCAGAAAACTCTCGGATTTCATCAAAAATATCTTAATTTGTCTTCCGGAGATGAACAAAGGTCTTACAGGTTTGGATTGACATGAGGGTGCGTAATTATGACAGAAGTTTTATTTTTGGGTGAACCATCCCTTAAGTCATAAGAAAATGTTTTTTACAATATTGTATTCATTAGTGTTTTTTAAAACTGTCAAGTAAAGAATAACATATAATAATATAATATAATAAAGCCATAACATATAATAATATAATATTAATAATATAATTGTAAAAACAACTGATTTTGATTATGCCCTTTCGTTGGTGAATACAGTATAATTATTAAGATGTAGTCTATCAATAACAACAGTTCTTAGAATTAAAAGTTGTATTTGCAGTCTTTTTGTGTATAAATTAAAAGATGTAGAATATTTTACAGAGGAGGCAACAGGACAAAGTTGACACAAAGACATCTGAATGTTTAAATTGAATGTTTGGTTAAAATGGACAATAATACACTTAAAATAGAAATTTCGGGCTGCTGTGCTCTTGGAATGCTTTATATAACAGTTAACAATCTATTTTATCATTTTGTATATATGTTGGTCTACTGCTGTTAAATAATAATAATAATAAACAAAATATCTTTAAGTTCTATTGCCAAGAATCCTCTACAATATGACAAGCAAGAAGACCTGTGCTTTGTTGAGTGTTCACCCAGAAATCCTCGCCACCGGAAACATGTAACATTTACAGAGTGTAAAGTGGAAGTCATAAAGGGTGGTGGAGCTCCGTCTGGAAAGCAAAGTGTCTTGTTTTACGATTTGAAAATAACGGGTGAAAGGTGAGTGTATTTGAAGTTTAAACATGTAACATAAAACTTTCTTTTACAAGTTTATTAATTACCTCGAGGCTGCGGGGGGTGACATAAAGCCTATGCGCCTTGCGTTCGCCTGGATGCTAACCGGCTAGCCGCCCAAGAAAAACATTAACGGATAGAGTGAAACGGTGGTTTTGATAAATAATTAAAATTTGAAGCATTTCGACCATGAACTTAAATAATTACATAATCTACTAAGTACACAATCGTGTGCCATTGTAACTTGATTGTGTTTGTTTGTATAAGAGGGCGGTGGCTAAAGCGCTAGTGTGATTAGCTCTTTGTTACCAGGCAACAGGTATTCGAAAAATGCAACTATAAACAAACTGTCGTGATGTCGCTTTTATAGCGAGTTTGATTTTATAGATGTCACATGTATTTCTGCATTTAATAAGAGACATTGCGTTCAATGCGCTGGGATAAATGTTAAAGATGAGTAACCAAACCTAATTAGCGATGTTTAATTCCCTGTAAATAAGCTATGTGATATTAGTTAACGCGAATTTACTGCATGGTAAAATGTTCAGCTGAACGTTTAACAAGTCAAAACAACTGCAACCAACTCGGCAACATGAAATTCAATAACTAAATCAGGAGCGGAGAGCTGGCATCATCTCGGCTGGATTGAATTTTAAAACCCAGCGGGGTGCAGGGAATGTCCTGAGATACTGTTTCCCTTTCGTCGTTTTTATGACTTGGACTTTTTCTATTCTGGTCAGGTCTTCTTCATCGTCTCGTCTGATGCACTCACTCAAGCAAACGTTCTAACCACAACCTCGCCCCTCCCCACCCCCCAAACATTCGAATATCTGTAGGCGGGAATTATTTTTAATGATATTCTAATGAGCCACTTTGTGATATCGAAAAAGTGAAAAACATAATAGGACCCCTTTAAAGTTGCTATGAAATGAAATTCTATTTTCCAAATCATGTTTAATCTTATCGTGATGAATCATTCAACCATGCATTCACAATTTCATTTGACCTCATAATTTTTAATCAATGTCCTAACTGAATCTTCCAGTGAAAATGACAAACCCGCTTTTGCAAGCTCTCATTCATCTGTCTCCATTATTGAGTACAACATCTTAAGATCCAATCAACAACTGATCAATTTAACCATCTGCAATAGCATCTGCTATTCTTTAACAAAAATTAAGGACTGTTTTACGTTTGATTTTTGTAAAATGAATCCGGATGGCTTCCAGTTGGTGTAATACAGAACGTTCTGCTTATGTACTATAGGCTGACAGCTGTGATTTGGATCGCAAGTTGTTTAAATCAAACACAACACTCAGGCATCTTCCTAACAGATTTACTGCTGCAACATTGACAGGTTAAAGCATCACTTTCACTCATAACCGCTCTCTCGGAGCTTGTTTCTGTGGCTCTTTCTAAGTATAGCTTGCTCATGGACACTTCCCGTTCAAGAAGACACTTGATGCTTTCAGCACCCAGCAGATCACGATTCAGCATTCCTTATCCCCTGCTGAAAGGGTCGATAAATTGCATCAAAGTTTATCTGTCAAAGATCTCATTGTCGTCATATGCACAACTGTCTCTTTTTCCTCCGTGTCTGATGTGTGTTATTGACAGTTGTCACATTAGCTCAAAGAGGCTGGAGTGGCGAGAGCGCAGGGCCAGAGAAGCCAGTCTGGAACATGGAGGTTATAAGGGTCGGGTGGACCCGGTCTGGGAGACGGAGAGGGAGAAAGACGGGAACCATTGCAGCCAGTCATCTGCACATAGAGGACGTAGTCGACGCAGCAGCAGAGAGCGCCAACGATCACGCCACCGCAGTCCCTGCTCAGACTCGGTAAACGATTTGTCAATATGTCGATTTTTACTTGAACTGATGTATTTGTTAATGTTTCGGAAGTCCAGATTTACCATAGAAACCATCTGCTGTAAACTTGCAGTAAGGTGCTCAAGGAATCGGTTGGTTGCAGAAATGGCGATTTGTTGATTGGATGAGGGTCCTGAACAGAATTAGCTGTTCTTAAGTGCACTTCAAAGAAAGTTGTTTCCTGTCTGAAAATGTGTTGCCATGTCTTTCTTCTGTAACACACACTATGGTGGCCCTGTGCCGTTGTTGGCGATGAATTTGAATTTGCTGCTGCCGCCGTGGCCTGGCGCGGGGGTCCGAATCACTCCCTCCCCTTCATCAACGCCCCCTCGCTGAATGAATGAATGATGCGTACGGGCCTGATTCTGACTGGTGTTTGATGGTGGTGATGATGATTCCCCCTTCTCCAGAGAAGTCATCGCAGGAAAAGAACCAAGAGTATTGAGGATGATGAGGAGGGTCACCTGGTCTATCACAATGGAGACATGCTAAGAGCAAGATGTATAGAACACAAACCTTTCTCTATATAACTGTCTGTTTTGTGTCTACTAGTGGGACAATTCAGCCTACACTTGGGGGTTATAAGGGGACCTTTGAAGACTTCTAATATTAACCACTTTGAAATTAACTATCATACGTGAAACTTTAATTTGGCACAGACTTTTATATTCAATGAATATGATTTAACTGGAATGAACTTGTCAAGTCCCGTTAGTACTGTAAAATCTGTGCTTTTGTATGTTGCATCCTCCTGTCCCAAAGCTTTACTTATGACTGCCTCTTTATCCCATTTATAGATGAGATTGTAGGGACTCTGGGCGAAGGAGCCTTTGGAAAAGTGGTGGAGTGCCTCGACCATTCAAAGTAAGCCTGATTTTGTGTTTTTTTTTTTTTTTTTTTCTTTTTTTTTTTTTAATAGTAACTTCATTTACATGCACCCAAATAATCAGTTAGCTCAATCTGAATATAATTTTGGTCATATTGAAAGGAGTGTTATAGACCTGAAATAATCTGATCAATAAATATATGCATGTAAACGTTTAAGTACGATTGTCTTTTCTGTATTCAAAAATACCTTGCGCATATGTGCAGTGCCGTGTTGCCTATGTTTACCAGAGCCCTTTTATAATAAGATCTTTTTTTACATACGTTTTACTTCTTACGAACATGCATATTTAAAATTTTTTTATTTAAATGTTACAAACAGGCCAGTGGAATAGACTGTATATTGACAAAATATTTGCTAAAAAAGCTCTTCTGACAGTTTTCCCTTTAGGTATGTCATCAAGCCTTTGTTCACTTCATACGCTGAAGTTTTGTTGAAATACATAAATGTAAATGAAAATGTGAATCAGAAAATGCTAAATTTAGGGTTCATAAAAACAGAACATTCAGAATCTGAAACTGGATTGTATTCATTCGAATTGATGAAAATGAATGCATGTAAACATTTTTTTTTTTCCCAGAAGTAATGAAAAAATGGCGCTGAAGATCATCAAAAATATTGAGCGCTACCGTGAGGCAGCCATGTCAGAAGTTGATGTGCTTGAGCGGATAAACTCGCTTGATGAAGAAAAGAGATTGTGAGTGTTTGAGTGTATTTCATTGTAGAAATACTTTGTAAATAGACAAGGTTTCTGGCCATAATAACTTACCTTTACCTCTTTACAGTGCTTGTGTCCGGATGCTAGACTGGTTCGATCACCACGGCCACATCTGCATAGTGTTTGAGCTGCTGGGACTGAGCACATATGACTTTCTGAAGGAGAATGGATTTATGCCCTTCTCACTGACCCAGATCAGGTGCATGGCAGACCAGATATTTAGAGCTGTGCACTGTGAGTATAGATGTATACATTTTTACTAAACGGCATCAATGCTACAAATCACTGTTATACATCATTTCTAAATATAGATAAATCACTTTTTTGCCACCAGTTCTGCATCGAAATAAGTTGACACACACCGACCTTAAGCCTGAAAACATTCTATTTGTGGACTCAAACTACAACATTAAATACAACTCCAAGATGGTAAGTAAGAGCATAATGAAATGTCATAAACTATAGTTCAAAGTATAGTTTCTTTCTATTTGAAGGAAATTAATACTTTATGCAAGGACACTTTAAATTTATCAAAAGACATTTATGCATTACAAAATATTGATATTTCAAATAAATGCCGTTCTTTTGAACTTCTTATTCTTTCATTCAAGAAATCCTAAAAAATGTATTATGGTTTCCACAGAAATATCAAACTGCATCAACCCCAAACCTTTGAACAGTAGTATATGTCTATAAGCAAACAAGTGTTGGTTTATAGTGAGGAGAGGATGCTGACAATAATGGTCAATATATTACAGAAGCGAGATGAGAGGACCTTGAAGAGGTTGGATGTGAAAGTTGTGGACTTTGGCAATGCTACCCATGACCACGAGCATCACACCTCTTTGGTGTCAACCCGCCACTACAGAGCTCCAGAAGTTATATTAGGTGAACTGTTTGCACTATTATTTATGCTGTTGTTTAATTCACTAAAATGTGGTCATGATTTTAACCATTGCAAAATGTTGATCTCTGCTGGCAGAACTGGGCTGGAACCAGGCATGTGACGTGTGGAGTTTGGGCTGTATCCTGATTGAGTTCTATCTGGGGTTAACGTTATTTCAGGTGCAAAGTCATGTGTACAGGCTTTATTATTCTACTGAATGCCTTGTGGCTTGATTTTAAATGCAAAATGCTTACCAAAAAACCCTCTTTTCAGACTCACGACAGTAAAGAGCATCTGGCAATGATGGAGAGGGTTCTAGGCCCCATACCTGCACACCTACTCCAGAAAACCAGGTGAAGTATCGTAACTTGAGACTAGGAGTTTATGCCACTTGCTTTATAAATAAAAGTATCTTACATGATCAAAGAAATTCGATGTTTTTGGATTTTTCATGGTCTGATGTATGACTGTGCTTCGTTGTCAGGAAACGGCGTTATGTGCATCATGACAAATTGGACTGGGATGAGCACAGCTCAGCAGGGAGATACGTGAGGAAACACTGTAAACCTCTAAAGGTAAAGATCATGATATATTGACTATTAAACATTGAACTGCTTATTCCCAAGACTCCAAATCTTTATTACATTATGCTGCTAATACGGTCTCTTTATAAAAAGTTTTACTCATGTAAACCAGTTTATAATGATATCTATTGCCTCAGAGTTGTATTGATCACTTTGTACTATTCATATGCACAAGTACAAAATGTTAAAGGTTTTAGAATGAAAACAATGTTTGTTTGTTTTGTTTTTTTTCTGAAATGATGGTTGTTTTCTGGTGTGAAATTCCTGTGGTCTTTAATTTTTCCTCCAGTAACTGCGCTGTATGTTTAATACTTAAATTAAAAGTCTTGTGGACTACTAATTTTGGAGATGTACAGATGCCGGTATGTTACTGAGACATATTTCTGTTTGGGTAGCCTTGATGAAAATAATATAGTTGAGTCTTTGCTCCTTACTCAGCAATACATGTCCTGTAAAACCCCGGAGCACGAGCTGCTTTTTGACCTTCTGGAGAAGATGATGGAGTATGATTCATCCAAACGAATCACCCTGGAGCAGGCCATCGGACATCCCTTTTTCAACCTGTTAAGAAAAGAAAGAAAGTGACTTGGAGGCGACACAAATGAACAATACTGCTCCCAGGGAGACTGCTGCTGACTTATCAGTCTGCTTTAAGACTGCCTGCTTCATTACCTCTGTCCATATTTATTGTCAATTTGATTATATGGGCCAAATTCCTCTGTACTTTTGGCAAATTAAACTTGAATGCTCTGAATGCACAACATTTGTTTCTTTATTTTGCCATTCTTTTTAATAGTTAACGGACGTTCAGACAATGCTGCAATGCTGTATTTATTTATTTTATTTTATTTTTTTTAATTACTGCTTTTATAATGTCTGTCCTGCAGATGGCACCAAAAGTCTGTTCTTTACAAATGCTCTTCTAGTTCTGCAGACTTTAGTGCTGATGTATTTTTGGACTGAGCACATGGACCTCATGTGGGGAAAATCTTGAGAATTTGCAGGATGTTTTAAAGCAAGTCATCTTTGCTGCAACTAAATTGTGTGGTTTTTATTTATAGACAGAAACAAACAAGAGTTACTGCAATAAAGCACTAATTGATATTCAGAGCAGGGCCAGCCCAGGCTCTGTTGTTGCCCTAGGCGAGATTTTAGACACCCCCTCCCCACCATAATTTTTTTTTTCAAAGCTTTACTATAATATAACATAACAAATCATAACATACTGATAAGTATAAACATAAGTAGTTAATAAACAAATGTGACTTACAGTCACCTGAAGAATAACAAAAAATAAATTAGAAATTAAATCAACAAAAAAGTGCAAAATAACAAACTTTTATATTTGTAGGTATTTTCTGATAGAATGTTAAAATATCGAAGAGACCAGACATGAGCTATACTCCCAAACAGAGAAATGCAACCCACAACTATGCCTACAGTGACAAGTACTTACTACAACAAAGAGAAATATGGAAAGCCTAAAATAGTCTAACAGACAAAAAGGCAACAAAATAAAGGCTACATATTGTAATTTATTTGTAGGTGTTAGCCAGCAAGCTAGATAGTTAATCTAATTAGCATACTCATTTCATTTCCGTTTTGTGCGTAGTGCATAAAAATGTCATACTTAAACTTAAATTATTTTAATTCATGAATGCTAGATTATAGTCCTAGTCATGGTCTCTTTCAAAAGACATTTAGTGCACTTTTGGTGAATTAAAAGCAAGCAGTAATGTAACTGAAATTAAAACAACATTACAGAAGCTTAAATTTATTTGACAGAAAATAAAATAAAATTAAATAAGCAGTTAACTCAAGCAAAAATGTTACACAGTGTCGGTGTTGCCAGTTAAGATGTTCTAAAAAGGCTATTTCAAAATAGTGCATAAACATCAAGGGCAAATACACCGTGATTAACTTGTGATTCTTACCATATATTGCTCTTTTTTTCTGCTCCTCTTCTTTGCGTCGCTTCCTGCCTTGTGTCCCTGATAATTTTTTTTCACTCATTTTTTTTTTAGAAATGATTTCAGAGCTCATAAATGGCAAAACTATGCTTGCGCCATGCATAATTAATGCGTTATGATGATGTATTATAATTAACTCATGATGCAGAAAGTATGATGATGTCAATTTTATTTTATTCTAACATTATTTTAATCAGTTCGATGATCGGTCAGTACTAAAATTTTAATTGCCAGTATTTGCTTAAAGGGGTCATATGATGCGATTTCAATTTTTCCTTTCTCTTTGGAGTGTTACAAGCTCTTGGTGCATAAAGAAGATCTGTAAAGTTGCAAAGACTAAAAAACAATAATGTACAGTATGTGGAAAATAATTTTTTTTTTTTACTTTAAACCGCATAAACACATTTCATTACACCAAATACACAAAATAATGTTCTTTTTAGCAGCATCATATGACCCCTTTAATATATGTGTGTAGGAGCGCATGATGGTCACAAGAGGGCACTCTTCCGAGAAAAAAACTTTTGTGCGGCGCCCCCCAGTCATTTTGCGCCCTAGGCAACTGCCTATGTCACCTATGCCACGGGCCGGCCCTGATTCAGAGGCTCATGCAAAGTGCTATGCACAAAACATTCATCCTTTGACCCTTTGCGTGAAGCATGATGCAGTGTGATTTTGGACACAATGCATCATATCTGCAGTTCAGTTTGCGCCATCCAGATTGTATTCTGTCGCACACAGTCGCAGTGAGGTTAAAGGGGTCATATGATGGGATTTCAAGTTTTCCTTTCTCTTTGGAGTGTTACAAGCTGTAGTATCGTTGCCACCGTCATGTCGTGGAGACGCTGTGTGTTTTGTTGTGAAAGCGAAACTATTTTGTTTGGTCTTCCAAAAGAGGACACAACTAGAAATCAGTGGTTAAGTTGTATATACAACACTGTTCCAGAACCCTTCAACCCAAATATTCAGATGTGTGCAACGCATTTTATGGAGAACTGTTTCCTGATCCTGGAAGAGTAGACTACAATGCCGGCTGTTCTGACTCA